>NW_025858708.1:0-1485 GCF_002878395.1 Capsicum annuum
TAGTATTTATTTCTAAGTTAGTATAAATAAGAGTACTAAAGTGACACATATTATTATATTTCATGCACGGATTTAGCATAGCACCAACTAAGTAAATAGGGGGAATCGGGAAAAAATATTTTTTAAATTTCGTAAACATGACGCCAACAGCTTCTTTATAACCTTCTTTATTTTTATATTCTTTGAGCAAACCAGAAATATCGGCTATTATGCCAAAATATTACAAACAGTAGGATAATAAACATCGAAAAATTCAACCGTAGCTACATAAATTTTTTCTAAAAACTTAACAAGATCATTAATTACAACCCAATCATAATTATGTAGCATGCAATTAGCAGAATCAGCAAATGAACCGCAATGTTGGTTAAAAGTTAGTGTAATAAGAATTCTATATTTATAGCATGTTTTTAAAAATTCATACATAGAATTCCATCTAGCATCAATTTCCTCAGGCATCAAAATCGGTGTAAGTCCATTTTCTTGACATTTAACTTTAAATTCTCTAATTCTCGATCTACGATTATTTTCTTGAATAAAACCAACGGCAAGACGAATTTTTTTAATATAAATCTCAAAAAACTCAAGACCATCTTTTACAGTTAAATTATATATGTGAGATGTACAATTAATATGAAAAATTTCAGGCAAGGGCGGAGATAGCGTAGATTTTAATTTTTTTTATAGCAGTCTTGTTGTTAGAAGCATTATCAAAAGCAATACATAAAATTTTATTTTCGATACCATAATATACGGTAATTTTAACAATAGAATCAACAATAAATTGTCCAGTATGTTTACGATCTTCATCATATAAAAAAGCAAGAATACGTTTTTACATCACGAAATTACTATCCATCCAATGACAAGTAACGGTTAAATAATCATTTTTATTTACAGCACGACCAAGATCAGAAGTTAGAGACAATCTATATTGAATATTTTTTAACAATGTTGATAAATAAAATTAATATTGGGAATGAAGTCTAAAAATATCAGACTGACAAGTAATTCTAGGAATACCGTTAAATATAGGATTATAAATTACTTGTATATAACAAATAAAGGCATCAGAAGAAGGAAAACTAAAAGGCAAACAACCCACAGCTACCATTTTAGCTATTTCTTCCCGGTTCCTCAATTTATTATACTTCTTCGCTACGTGATCGGTTGCTGGGTCCATTCTAGTTTGCGTTGGCTCACCAACATCCCCACCACCTTATGCAATATTTAACTCTCTTTTGTGATCTTCAGCTATATGTCTCATTAACGTACCCGTATCCCCTTGCTTGCCTCCACTTCTATACTTATACATTTGTTGACAAATATTGCATTGCACCTCAAAATCTGATATACGTTCAAAAAATTGCCATGCAACACTAGTTCTTTTACGAGGTCTTGGGGCACTGGGAGGAAGGGGAGGGAGATTAACCGATTCAGATCTAACGTTAGCATCTCCTACTGCGGGTGTCTCAGCAATATTTT
>NW_025858709.1:0-1596 GCF_002878395.1 Capsicum annuum
CCGGCCCACTTGACACCCCTATTCTAAACTGCATTGCTGGCTCTAAGTTGTTGGAGCTAAATTAGTGTCAAAATTTCTATTCAAGTTTACCACATCATTTAGCAACATGGGCAAGACTTGACCTTTTTCATATGTCATTACATAAAACATTAGTTGTAAATATTTCCTAAGTGACTATCTTTGTCTTTTATCATTTAGTTATACCCGAAAAATCAAGCTTTTTAAATTTCCAACTATCATTACATGATAGATTGGGGAGATTTTACACGTGGACGATAATGTGAAATGTTTAGTGGCCTTTTTTTATTCAGGTGGTGTGTTTGATGGAAGTCTGTTAGTGGGAGGGGTATTTTTGAGCCAAAAAACTAACGAAGGGTATTTTTGATCAATTTTAGATAGTTCAGAAGCATTTTTGATCCTTTTTTGTTATACATGTGGACACTGATCTGAAATGTTCAGGTGACATTTTAATCTAGGTGACGTCCTTGGTGAAATTCTGTTAGAGGGAGGGGCATTTTTTAGCTAAATATTTAACGGAGGGGTATTTTTGAACCAAAAAACTAACGAGGGTATTTTTAATCAATTTCAAATAGTTCAGGGATATTTTTTATCCTTTTTCATTAAAATAATAAAAAGATGATTTTTGTCTAAAACGAAATGTTTTAATGAATGACAAAAAGGTCAAACAATATTCCTAACACCCTTAATACTTTTAATATATTAGAGATTAGATATTAGAAATAGAGATAGAGATTAGAGATACAAATGATAAAGATATGTCACACGTATGTTTTAGACAATCAAATTAATATAATATTGTCATCGTATTTCAATCTGGTTGTCGATGAAATCTATATATATCTAAGTCATGCAACCAAGGTGCATTAGCACAAAGCATTATTTCGTAGCTATTTTTCTTTGCTAATTGCTACTACTTGCACATTTTAATCATTACTAGCAGAAATTAAACAAATGGTGACCATCGAGGAGGACAAAAATCCTTTCGTTTCTAAAATTGGGTCTGGTTTAATAATGACTATAGGTGTCCCATCAACAAAAAAATACTTGCCCAACCAAAACATCTAGTTCAGTATCACTTGGGCCATGGAAGGTTTGTTATCAAGATTTCTGCACAAACAACAAAAACTCGAGCATCCTTGTTATTTGTATAAATAGCATAAATATCAATCTTTTTAGAAGTAATTACACTCTCTTTCACTTTTTTAATTACTTTATTCTCTCTCCCTATTAATAATATATAACATAGCCGGCATATACATAGCATTCTGTGTATATGTTGGAATTTTTGTAATATGTATAGGGAGTTGGGATTTTTTGTAATATTGAAAACATAAGTTGTGTATTTGTGTAATTTTTAGATAATATTTTGCCTAGCATCAAATGGGGGGTGCCTTGTGTTCACAAATAATAGATTTCGGATTCTCTTTCGAGATTTTTCCTGTTAAATGCATATATCTCTTCTAAATCATTGATGCATCACCTGCTACATATGAAAAATTAAATGTAAACCAACTGCTACACCACCCAACATCGGTCACTAAAGGAGTACGTAGAGAAAGGTCCAGAATTAGACCA
>NW_025858710.1:0-4210 GCF_002878395.1 Capsicum annuum
TTTGTATCTTTTTAAAACTGTTCACTAGGGATATCACTCCGTTAATTAAATTGCATAATTGAAATAAATAGTTTCGAGAAACCTATTTTAATTCTACAATAAAAAGGTGACTTATTTGTATCACTTTCTACTTAAGGCGGCTTAGTTCAATTGAGAATTCAACATAATTGTTAGAATACGGGTGCAATTCTTGTTCTTCGATTTAGCATTACTTGAATCTCTGATATCAGGATATGGAAGGAGCATGAGCACCAGTATTAAGATAAAAAAAAATACATCCATACATACATATATATATATATATATATACACACACACACAAGTATATATTTGACAAGTAATTAAAGTTATATCTAATGAAAGAAAAGGAAAATATTCATATTGTAAAATAAAGAGAAAATACATCAAATTTACCCCAGACTTATATCGAAAAGTCATTTACATACTTAAATTATTATTGCGGTCTAATACACACTTGCACTTGTATTTACATGGTACAAGTGTGTATTAAACTAGGACAATAATTTAAGTGTGTAAATAACTTTTCGTCTTTTCCCCAAAATAAACACAAAGTTAACGTGGTTATCTATCAGCTAATTGGAGCTAACAACTATAAACAATGACATTCGAGAATCGGATCAAAATAGTGTCAATTAAGGGACAATTTCTAACAAATGAGTTTGTCATATTTTTCATGATCAAAATGGTGAAAACGCATGGACATAGAGCACCTTCAGTGTGCAATTTTCACGTTAAAAAAATAAACGGATATTAAATATATTTACACTGAAGGTGCTCTACTTTCACGAGTCTTCAGTGAATCTTTTATATTTTAAGGAAAGACTCATTGATAGTCATGAGCCTTCTGTGAATTTTACATTTTGAAGAAAGACTCATTCCTTTCAATGCACCTTCAACATAAATTTTATTATCTCAAAATCTGAAAAACTGTCATCGTCTGAATTGATGGGACAATAGAAGACCATTTTTTCACACACTAAAGACTCATCTATATAACGTACTTTCAGTCAAATTACAAAAACACTCTTGACTTCATCTAAAATTTACTAAAATAAGAGAAAGTCTCTATCTTTACCTGAGGTCCCTCCTTCACAATTGTCATTTTCTTCAAGATAAAGAAGACCCTACAAGCTTTATTTAATATACTAAAAAACAAAGCTTCACAATATTATTTGAAAGATAAAATTTTAGAACATTAATCATCATCCAAATTAGAAAAAGGTAACTTTATGCTCTCTTTTTTGTTACATTAGTTGTAGTCACTTTTAGAATTTGTATAGTAATCTTTCTGTAGACACGTAATTTTGTCCCTCCAAAAGATTAGTTTTCACCTTTTTACCTATCCTACCGTGTACCCTCAATCATGTAATTATCCCCCCACAAAAATACAAAAATAATAACTACCTAACAAATTTTATCCTATCCTAACCCCCTCTACACCTCACCACTACCCCACCTACCCTGTACCCTACCCCTTCCCTTCACATTTAATTATCACTAACAGAAAAAGGGAACAAAAAGGGAATGGAACAAAAATAGGAGGGCCCCATAGTAAAACAAGAATTCACTCCATTTTCATTTGAACACCTCACGTGATCCCCCCATTTTTTTTCCATTTCATAATCATCTACACTACATTCCAAAAGAGGATAACAACTTGTGGGGCTCACAGTGCAAGGAATCACAATTTTTCCTTTGCTTTTTCCATTCCACACACCTACTGAGGGACTAGACCATTTCCATATATATATAGTCCTTACACATATACAGAAAGGAGAGAGCACAAAAAGTAAAGGAAGAGGGGCCCACGGATAAGGATCAAAGGAGAAGAAAAAACTTCTTCTTCTTCACCAAGGAATTCACTCACAAAAAGGAAAAAATCCTCCATCGTCATACACAGGGGATATCACTAAAAAAGGGAGGACCTATCTTCTTCTTCTTAAAAAAAAAGGACCCTTCTGTTATTCTCATTCTCACCAGTAACACGCACATGCACACTCTCAAAAAACACACACACAACACTCATTATTTTACCTTACTGAATCAGTAAACACACAGAGAGAGCTGCGAGGGAGAAAGATGGGAAAGAGCAGCTGAATGAGAAAGAAGTAAAAGGAGAATAGGCCGGAGAACACTATTTTGGCGACTATTCGCTCATCGGAAGCCCCATCTCAGGTTCTATACTGGCCAAGTTTGACGAGATCTTTGTCGGTAGTCGATCATCATTCGTCGACTTGACCGACCATTTTGAAATCACCAAAAATCTCATCGTTTCTTTTGATTTTCAAGTAAATCCGGCATGTATACGTTGAAACTCGTCGGAATCCTCCCTTTCTGATTGCTTTTCCGCTGTCCAAGCTTATCGAAGCTCAGGCTACACTGTTCTTTGGTTTTATTATGTATTGGGGTTTCTGTGTTCGTCTGACTTTGTGTTCCGTTGCCAGAATTGGGCTTCGGGGGATTCATCGATTTTTGTTCCTATTTTAGGGTTTAGTATTTTGCACGTCTCAACCAGTTTTTGGTTTCGAATTCCTCAATATCGAAGTTGGAGTTCGTCACTGTTGAGGTTTGGTTCGAGGTTTTCGGGTGCGGATTCTGTCCTTTTATTGAAGTATTATTAAATTTCAAAATCTTCGAATTGAGGTCCAATTCTATTCCCTGTTTCTGTTAGTTCATTATTCATTATATTTGGATGCATCAAATTGCGTGTTATGTCTTGCTTGATCTGTGTTGGTGGTGAATCTTTAGTTGTTTTGAATCGTGAATTAATTTGGGAGGGGGGGGTAAGAATTAAAAACTTGACATAATTGGTGAATTTTGGTTAGTTTGATTCATTGGTTGTTTGACTTGAAATGAACGTTAATTGAACTTAGAAGTATCTTGATACATTGATTGGTTTAGAAAACATAGTTTGGATAGGCAAAGTTTAGAATTTGTGGCTTCGGTTGAATTTGGAAATTTTGTGGAATGTTTGAAATTTTGTTGAATAGTTTTATTTTCCCGCACTAAAAATGTATTCATTTGGCCGGGGGATGCCTCGAGGGATTTGTATTAATTTATTCGGAAAATGCCCCGAAGTATCTTGTACTTGAAGGACGTTCGCAAGGAAGGACCGAGGTATCGGGTGAGGCATTGGAGCTTAGTTTAGGATTAGTTTAGAATAGGATTTACATTTTTGTATTTTTCTATTTCGGGACTGTATGACTCGGATTGGACACTATATTTTGGATCACTTTTTTTTTGTTTGTTTGTTTGATTGTTTTACATGTTTTGTGTGGTTTGTACATCGTAGTGCCAAATTAGTCGATACCCTCCACCAAGCGACCATGGTCGAACCACGGGACCGAAGGGTGCCTAGCACCTTCCCCGCGGTCAACAAAATTCCTTAGTTGGAATCTCTGTTCGTAAATCAGTTTAAAGAATCAAATCATTTTGAAAAGGATCTTTCAAAGCTGACTTGGCACACCAGATTATGCCAAGTGGCGACTTTGAATAAAAATGTAAATAATCCTTTTTCGAAACAACCTTCAATATTTTGTCACCTTAATAACAAAACCCTTTCAAACTTAAAACGAATCTTCTTTTTTGGAGTGTAAAAAGGGGTGTGACAGCTCTGGCGACTCTGCTGGGGATTTTTCAGAATTCGAGCTTATATTTTTGAGTCGTATCGGCTTTGTTTCGCATTATAGGTGTATAAACATTGTTTGTGATTATTGTTTGTGTTATTGTTATCACTGTTGTGCGTTTCTGTGCACTTTGTTTATAGTTTTTCTTTATGTGTTACCGCTTTATATCTGACATCATTTGCATAACTCGAGTCAATTCTTTCTGCAATAAGTTCCGGAGTGCACGTCGTACGCACGAACTCTAGTTGAGTCACCCTTATTTTAGGGGGGAGCCGTTGTATGTATGGAGTAGGTGGAAAGCAAAGCAGCCACTATCGATCATATGCTCCCCCGAACGGCCTTGTTAGTAAACCACAACGTAGGTCAGCCTTTAGGTCATACTTATGTGCATCATATTGAGACCTAGCGGGGCCCACTTGGTCCTTTGTAGGAGACTTACCTCTAAAGCATCCTACGTGCTAAATGTTGCATCTCTGAGGGTAGCGTGGTTATTTGACGGACTGATTTGGAAAAAATATGGGCTAGAATTAAAGAAAGATGTCTAGGCATGGAGAAATCAAAAA
>NW_025858711.1:0-1258 GCF_002878395.1 Capsicum annuum
GGTTGGACACCTAAGCCAACCACTCCCAAGGTTTCAGACAAAGGAAAAGCTGCCACAACGGCTTCTCCACGTTCTTCTGCTTCAAAGAAAGCTTTAAAAGAAAAATTGAAACAGGCCCTGGACAGTTTAGATGGACCAGACACTACTGACAACACCGAAGAATTGCTACAGCTTATTGCAGAAGCAGCTTCAACCGGAAGTAGCAGTGACAATGGCGATATGCTAGATCCCAAAGGGATCGCTATGGCCTATCTAGATCCCTATTAAGAATAGGAATCTGACCTTTCCAAGAGATAGAGGTCCAAAGGGCCGGAATTACCTCTTGAAAAGGCAAGTTACTATTCCTAAAAGGAATCCAGCTGTCCCATTCAAGGACAAAAGCAAGCATTACTTTTCAAAAAGTAAAGCACCTGCTTTTTAAAAGCAGCCATCTACTTTTGTCGGCAATATCTTAGCCGTCCACTTGTATTAAATCTATTATACTTGATGAAATTCTCTGCCTATTTAAGGCTTAGCTCTTTACTAGAGAAGGCATTCAGAAATTTCTCCCATAGAAATCTCCTTGCCCAATCTCTCCTGTACTACTGTCTCTTGTAATGTTTTCCATGTTTTCATAAATAAACTTTGTAAGTTTGTTAATCCCTCTTTACTTAATACTGCTTGCTATTTACTTAATACTGCTGTTTCAAAACTGATAATGAAGAATATGTCCCTGATCTCCAAGCCTTAAAGGTTTTATGGAATCGTCCTCAAGACGCTCTCAAAAGGAAATGGTATGGAAACACCTATTCCGCCGAAGAGCAAAAGGAGTTTGGTCGACTATGGATAGCCGACATGAAGAGACTCCGATGCGATTTGGAATTCTTCTTCTGGTTTGAAAAGACTGGAAGGATAGAAAACCAAACTGAATCCCTCAACGTTATCGTTACAAAATGGTACATCCAAAGGAACACAGTGGTAGAATCCACAACGCCTCCTCTTGAAGGACTTAACATTTCTTACGCTAACGAAGTCATAAAGGCCTCTCCCTTTAAGACTAAATCTGAGCGAGGCGCAATGACGCCTCAATGTAAAGATATTGATAGGATAATTGAGCAAAACAATTATACCAATCAAGTTCTTCACACTATCTCTCAACAGATTGAGGACACTAGGAGTACCCCTCTCTCAGTACCCTTACCTGCTAAGAGCACTACGAGCTCTCAGCCTCTTGCAAATCCTATCTTTAAACTCCCGGAGTTTCACAAAGATAAGTTCC
>NW_025858712.1:0-1912 GCF_002878395.1 Capsicum annuum
AGTAGTGGAAGTTGTTAGCCAGCTGTCATGTCCAGCTGTCAATGATTAAGTTAGTGGGGCAACAATGAGGGAAGTTACTAGAAGCTTATGAGCTTGTGTATATATATTCTATTCCAGATTGAATAATCAATTAATTTCATTACCACAAAATATCTTCTTTCTCAATTCCTATCATAAACTAGCAATTCTGTCACTTGATGTTGCTTCAGTTTTGGGTATGGGATTCACTGGATACTGGTGTTTTCGATTTGAAATCATCTATTCCATAATGATGACTCATAGACTGATAGTACAGTCTATTGGCCCCTGTTAGAGTTTATGACCCGGATTTTGTTGATCCGGCCCTGAAAAGTTCACGGTGCGATCCATGTTTGTGCTTTTTGTGGGGTCTGTGGTGGTGATGTTTGTGAGCTTAGGATTTATTTGTATGCACGTATTATATAAGTGCATTTAGTGGGCTATTTCGAGCAGTTTTCACATACACGTAATTGAGACTATCGTCTCCACCTTGTATTCCTCTTCTTCATAGTGAATTTCCTCTCTCTGCCCGTGGTTTTTCCCATGGAGGGTTTCCACGTAAATATGTGTGTTCTTCTTGTTTTTATTTTGCTTGTGGTATTGCCTATTCTGTCCGATCATAACAACTCCAAATATATTTGTTCAAAACTGGAAGGATGGTTGAAGGAGTATGGAGAGTTTTTCGAGCCTTGTGCATACTTAGTCGAACGAACTTCCAAGAGATGTTCTTTGGTGAGAAATTGTTAATTTTCTTGAACACCTGAAATGAAACAACTACGAGAAAATGGATTGGCAAACACTATTGTTTGACGAATTGCATCACGTGTTGCTGACAGAAGACAAAAGGATCAATTTGATAATAAATATGACCGGTATGTTGGGTCCTAACAACAACAATTGGATTGATCTTTTGCTAATTGAGGAGTTTCACACGTCTGCAGGGTGCGTAAATTAAGCAGGCCAAGTCGCTTTTGTAAAACTGATGATGATGACACCAACACATCATCCTAATACGTGGTACATCTGTGTCGGTGTAAAGTCTTGTGCTAGGTTGAATTTACCCTCACAACTCCAGTTGTTTGATCTGTATGTAGCGTTCACCTAACGGGATCATAGTGACTGAGACTGCAGTTATGTGTTGTATAAAGTTTCATGGATAGAGTCGCCATCAAATGGATGAAGATGAGAAGGAAGATGGTGCTGATCGCTGCATTAAATATTCATGGAATTCAGGTGAATTTTATGTTTTACATGTCAATCAACAATCTTCATTGTTTTGATTTTCTTCAATGTCGGAGTGAAGCAGTATCTGCTTTGGAAGTTTACCAGTCTTTGTGTGCAGTGGCGGAGCCACTCTTATCCAAGGGTGTCAAGTTTTTTAATACGTAACATACTATATGTTCAATTTCCTTGACTTCTTCATGTGTTTACTTCCTTATATATTGACACCTTAGTAAAAATCCTGACTTCGCCCCTATGTGTCTTTTTTGGTCTTTACAAAAGCGATGTACGAGAAGACCAGTATAGATTAAACTGAATTGGTAAAATTAATGAACTCCTTACTTAAACATTCAATTTTAAGCTCAATGATCACTTTCTTTATGATTACCTTTTCCTTGAAATTTCTTCTCTAATGACCTTGAACCCTTGTGAGTGGTAATGGCAATAGTACTTGTAGATTTTTAATTTTTACTACTTTAAGGATAGTATGTAATGACCTCGAAATTTATGAGGTTATTTGTACTTTCATCTACATCGAATCTACTCTCGGTTTAATCGTAAGAAAGTGGGCTTTTTAATCATAGGCCCCCTACCTTCTTTGAAAACAAAAATCTTACTGCTACCTTCAAGGCAACAGTAGGGATGATTGCTTCCATTACTGGTAAAAAAAACA
>NW_025858713.1:0-1597 GCF_002878395.1 Capsicum annuum
GCACAACATGTTTCATATACAAGAACTTCCCCTAAGTATCAATGTTATGTGGCTAACATTTCAAGGTTGGTAGAGCCACAAACATTCAAGGAAGCAGCTAAGGGCCCCAGGTGGATAGAAGCAATGAAGCAGGAAGTTCAAGCTTTGCAAGACAACAATACATGGAAAATTGTAGATTTACCAGCAGAAAAGAACAGAGTGGGATCCAAGTGGGTATACAAGATCAAGTATCAAGCTAATGGTGAAGTGGAGAGATTTAAGGCAAGATTAGTGGACAAAGGTTATAGTCAAAAAGAAGGTCTAGACTATCATGATACTTTTTCACCAGTAGCAAAGATGGTTACAGTCAGGTCAGTCATAGCAATTGTTGCTTCTAAAGGATGGAATTTATTCCAAATAGATGTATATAATGCTTTCTTCAGAGTGATCTTGAGGAAGAAGTATACATGGAAATGCAAGAAGGTTTTAGGAGACAGGGGGAGAAAAGAGTGTGTAAACTAATCAAGTCTTTGTATGGTTTAAAGCAGGCTTCAAGACAGTGGAATATAAAGCTGACAGAAGCATTAATAGGTTCAGGTTTCTCTCAAAGCAATCATGACTACTCTTTGTTTACTTTGAAGGAACAGAATGAGATTGTGATTGTACTAGTATATGTTGATGATTTGCTCATCACTGGGAGTAGCAGCCTGATGATTGAAAAGGCAAAACAAACCCTCAGTCATAAGTTCAAGGTGAAGGACCTGGGAGACAAAGTACTTCCCAGGCATAGAATTCCTAAGATCTGCAGCAGGAATACTTTTGAATCAGAGAAAGTATGTGTTGGAACTTATATCTAAGTTAGGTTTGAGTGGGTCAAAACCTGCTCCCACACCTTTGGAACTTAATCACAAGCTCACCACAATGGAGTATGATGAGATTACAGATAATACTGCTGGAGATGAACTATTGAGTGATGTAAGTTCATATCAAAAGTTGATTGGAAAGTTGTTGTATGTTACCATCACAAGGCCTGATATCAGCTTCTCAGTGCAAACCCTGAGTCAGTTCATGCAGCAACCCAAGAAATCACATTGGGAAGCTGCACTCAGAACTGTAAGATACCTGAAAAATGCACCAGGTCAAGGAATCCTTATGAAATCTGGTCATACTCAACAACTTACATGTTGGTGTGACTCTGACTGGGCAGCATGTCCAAACACCAGAAAGTCGGTTACTGGTTTTGCAGTGAAATTTGGAGAGTCCTTGATTTCTTGGAATCAAAGAAGCAACAAACTGTCTTAAGGAGCTCAGAGTATAGAAGCCTTGCAGCAGCAGTAGCAGAGTTGACATGGTTGCAAGGATTATTTCAGGAGCTGGATGTTCACATTGACAAACCTATTGCAGTCTTCAGTGATAGTAAATCTGCCAGATTGCAGAGAATCCCATATTTCACGAAAGAACAAAGCACATCGAGATCGATTGCCATTTTATCAGAGACGAGATTAAAGAAGGAGTGGTTAAGGCTGTCTATGTGAATACGAAGGAACAAGAAGCTGACTTGCTGACTAAGGCCTTGACTACTTCTCAACACATGCATTTACTTGGCAAGCTTGGAGTG
>NW_025858714.1:0-3401 GCF_002878395.1 Capsicum annuum
AATGTGTGTTTTAATTGGGGGTTTAAATGACAAAGTCCTAAGTAGAAGTATCCACATTACAAATTCAGATAAGTACAGTGGTCTGTGACCATTTTGCCTCATTAAATTAAACCACAGACTTGAGTGCATAATGAAGCATCTTTCTAGTTATTGTTATGAAATAATAAAGAATGAACAATAAGAGTATAGAGAATAGAGAGAGTTATTGTTATTTCTCTTGAGAGATGAGAGATCATCAGATTGAGTATACAATGAACAAAATCCCTTTATTTATAGGGAAAAATACTCCTAGTTTCTGACTAACAGATAGATACTTCAAATCCTGATAAATATCAACTAGATTTTACTAGATCTTATCTATATTCTTGATAAAAAATTACTATAATATAAATACATTTATAACACTCCCCCTTGAATTTCTAACTGATAGATAATGTGCCTCGTTAAAACCTTACTAGAAAAAATTCCAATGAGAAAAAAAATTCAACTAAGGAAAAAGAGTACAAATCTCTAACAATACGCATATAAGCTGCCTCATTAAAAATCATACAAGGAAAAATCTAGTGGGACAAAACCTCGTAAGGAAAAAAGAGTACAACGTGTATTAACTCCCCCTAATGAGAACATCCTTGAACCTTTGCATCCGATTCTTGTGCATCATCTTCTTGAAAGTTACCGTTGAAAGAGACTTGGTGAATAAATCAGTCATATTATCACTTGAACGAATTTGTTGCATATTAATATCACCATTCTTTTGTAGGTCTTGTGTATAGAAAAACTTTGATTAAGTGTGCTTCATTCTATCTCCTTTTATGAACCCTTCATTAAGATGTGCTATACATGCCATGTTATCTCTGTATAAAACTGTGGATGAGTTGTCACATTTCAAACTACATTTTTCTTGAATGAGATGTATTATGGACTCAACCATACAAATTCTCAGCTTCTTTAATGAATAACTATTATGTCATCATGATTCGATGAAGTGCTAGATAGACTGCTTTGTATATCTCCAAGATATGACAGTATTCCTACATGTGAACACAGAACCTGTTTGAAATCGAGATTTATGCGGGTTAAATAAATACCCAACATCAGTATAATCAATAAGACTGAGACTGCAATCTTTAGAATATAATAAGATCATGTGTTTGATTCCATTTTGATGTCTCAGTAAGAGAAAAATTATACCTTGCTAACAAATTAATCGAAAAGGCTATATCAGGCCTTGTATTATTTGCAAGATATATTTTGTCAAGTGACAATATTCAATATTTCATGTGTTACATCTTCAAGTGTGTGGATTATAAAAGTTTTCACTTACCAAGATGCATCCTTTCATGTCACTTGATAAAGTTTCTACGTTAGCATGCTTAAATAAACGTAGAATTCGGATCCTCATAATTTCTCACAATATTGCGCCAATATTATATCAAAGATATTAATGATATATCATTTCGTATCGATTCAAAATGCGACAATATTTTGAGATCTCAACACTTCATTATTTTCAAGTACCTCAACCTCTCATAAGGTTTCATAAAGTGTTATGTCATGGGCTCTGCAAGAGCATATTGCCTTTGAAACCGATTGGTCTACCACGCTTCACGCATTCATAAACTTTGTCCTTCAGGGACACAAAATAGGAGCACTTGTAGCTTAAATATGAGATGCTTTCGGTATTTGACTTGAATTATCTTTTGAATGAGGATTTGATGATAATTCTTAACATATTTCATAGTCGCTTATAATCTCCCTTTTATGTTAGGAAAACTAACATGCATCCTCCATCTTCTTTGAGGAATCCATCTTTGTGAATCTGGTATATTTCATTAATCGTATAATGTACATCAAAACTATTAGATGGAATAGTTGGTTCCTTCCTAGAACCAATTGAGAGGGAAAAAATAATCATAATTTATTGGTCTAATGCATACAAGTGTTATTGCATGCAACATATCATATTTCAGACCAACACATGAAGCTTTGTTCTCATTAGCAATGGTTTAACTATTTATCGAAGGCATTCAATGTCAAACCATCATCATCAAGATTAATTTTCTTGATTAAACAATCTGAAAGTTATGCTCTTAACTCAATTTTATTGAGCAAGCAACTTTATGAATGTCAAACTGCAGGTTAACAATAAACGTACAAGTGATCATCTTATATCGATGCATCTTAATAGATCACATGACAGGTGAATGAGCCCATATTCATCTTTTATACTTTTCAGATTTTAAGGATCCAATCCCAATATTAGTTGGTCCAACCAACTTATCATGAGAACAAGCGACATAAACAATTCTTGAAGAATTTTCTATTTCTTTAATACATGTCTAATACTCAATATGCACATCTTCGAGATGTCACAATCTCTCAAATCAATTTATGAACTTTTATTCTAGTAAACTCCAAGTTTACCATGACATGTACTTTTTTTTCTGAAGTAAATTTCAAAATTACTATTACATGAATAAATTTCAGATTTACTACTTTAGAAGTAGATTTCAAAATAACTCCTCTCAGCTATTCTACCTCTTTCGAAGGTGAATTGTGATACCATCACAGTCATATGCACGTTTGCATTAATAAGCTTCTCATTCCCTAGGAATGAAATATAATCGTGCCTTAAGCTTATCAATTTTGATAGCGTATAACCTCTTTCATGATATTACTAATTCAGGAACATATCGAGGCATACATATTTTTGTATATAATATACTATATTTGGAATATAAGAAAAGAAAAAATATCATATACTTTACCTGTATCCTTGATCAAATCTGAATCCCAAGATTAGGCAAATTAATTCTTATCTATCGAAAGAATATTGATTCTTTGCTTTCGTCGATTTTGGGACCAAGCATATCATAGAAAAAGAGCTTGAAGTGTACAACAATATGTTCAATGATCAAATCTAAATAGGAGAATAATTTCTTACCGTTATATTCAATAATATATCTATGTGATTCACAAGTTTAACTACATATAGCGGCTCATTAGATTGGTGGAATATTTAGGTCCTTGACATGTAGTAACATAGGCAATAAAGTTAAGTGAATGTGAAAATACCTACCTTTGCTAGAACTCAACATCATATTTACTTTACCTCAGAAAAATTGAGACCATACAAACAGTAAAACAACGGTTGCAAGTGTTTTGTCGATTTCTTTAGGCTGGTGTAGGGGGGTCAAGTGGGCCAGGCCGACCCGGCCCAATCCGGCCCTAGTACCTAACCCGACCCGGTAAGCCCTAGGACTTTAGGGTTCCGGGTCCCAGGCCGGTTATTTTGTTAAAATGGGCTCGGCTAACCCGGCCCGGACCAAGCCCGGTCCAGGCCCGTCGGTTAACCGGCCCGAAAAAATAAAAAAAAAAAGAAAGATATTTTGGATTTTGGG
>NW_025858715.1:0-1607 GCF_002878395.1 Capsicum annuum
TAATGAAATTATTTTTTTTCTAGCTCACTTATAAGCCCGTAATATCAGAGTAGATTATCTAAGAAAACACCATCTATAAGGATTTACGCTTGACTATATCCGGTATTTTAGACAAGACAAAATGACCCAATTTATGCAAGATATGAACCCATATGAATTTCTTAAGGAACCTTTCCACAGCACGATCTACGACTTGAAAGAAAGGGAACATTTTCCTAAATGTCTCATAGCCTCTCGAAGAAAAGTACAGACGTCTCCGTACCGGTCCGTAAGACTCTACTAGACATGGCTTCATAGACACCCTAGGACACTTGAACTCTGTGCTCTGATACCAAGCTTGTAACAGCCCAAAATAGGATCCCGAGACGCCACACGGTGCTTAAGGTCACAAGTGACCCCAAGCTAATCCTTCATCTGGCATAACCCAAAGCAACTGAGTAAAATACATAAAATAGAAGGAACAATGCGAAAACAACCCATAACTTAGTCTGACCAACATAAAAGTAAATTTACACGGTCACAATTCTGCTCATATATATACAAATCTAAAACTAAATACACTGGCTACTAGTGACTGTCTATGAAGCCTCTACTAGCATTGACCAAATATAGTCGGGTCATGACTCCCAACTACCCCTACTCAATACGACTGAATACAGAAAATACAATACACCTCAAATCTAAACAACTCAAGTCCTTGAATCAAAAGGACTAATCACCTGCCGATCGAGAGCTGCGGCCTAGCTGAACATGATATGTGTGCTACAGCTTGTACCTATATTTTGGTAAGAATGTAGCCCAAGGAAATATGTGGGTCAACACTTTGAAATGTACTGATTATGCGGGGGTTCATGCAACAATAAAAATAGTAGAATCAATTTCATGAAAACATGCATAAAGACAATGATGACTCACTTGGCTTAAGTTATATCAAATCATACTTTTCGTAATTTCATAATAAATAGTTCATATGATAAAATCTCGTAATCCACGTAAATTATTATAAATCATAAATTATGATAAATCATCCTAAATCATCATAAATTATCATATTGTCAAAAATCATCATAGGTAATTATAAATCATCATAAATGACCATAAAACATCATAAACATCTCAACTCTTTGACTCAAATCTTGGAGTGACTCGGTAATTCAAGAAACTTAATCTTATGAACACGGGAGTTTTCTATAACCGATAACCCCATGTGAGCTACGTGGAATACCAACATTTGAAACCTCCGTTGGTGGGAGCGTCATACTCTTTGCCAGGGAGTATGACCTTAAAACTGCAATAATTACAATCGGGCTCTCTGGCCAATAATATCATCATCAAACAACCCTACGGTGGCACATAGGTTTGGGAAAATACCAAATTTCCCTCTCGGTGCTAAGTACTACTCCCCAATAAGCTCAGAACGCGTTAGAAAATCCACCACAACATCACAAGAGTCCATCATAAAGACCAAATCAAATCTCTATCTCAGTTATCAAATCATATCAATTTGTGGATTCCTAACTTAACACATTTTAGCTCAAAACATTTTAATCTTCCTCAACATCAACAAGGTGTCAATGCATAGAACCATAGCTGACTCAACATTTGGA
>NW_025858716.1:0-2047 GCF_002878395.1 Capsicum annuum
CACCACGAATGTATAAATCACACAAAACATGCAAAACAATCAATCAAGAAAACAAGATAACATAATCCAAAATTTAGTGTCCAGTCCAATTATACAATCCAAAAATAAAAAAATGCGTAAAAATAAATCCTACTCTAAACTAATTCTACACTAATGCTCTACCCGACGCCTCGGGTCTTCATCACGAACGTACTCCGGGTACATGATACCTCGGGGAATTTCCCGGTGAATAAATATATACAGATACTTTGGGGCTTTTCTCAACCAAATTATACAATTGATTCAAAAGTGATAAAACAAAACAATTCCAACACATATTTCAAACATTCCAACAATCCACCAATTCTAAATTTTGCCTACCCGAGCCTAGTGCTTGCCTACCCGCTCGATGACATATCACGTTCAACATCAACAATGAATCAAAATACTATAATATTCACTTTTATCAATTTTCGATTCCCATTCCTCAAATAATCAATCTTAATCCTCTAT
Organism: Capsicum annuum; assembly: GCF_002878395.1. Lineage (NCBI taxonomy): Eukaryota > Viridiplantae > Streptophyta > Magnoliopsida > Solanales > Solanaceae > Capsicum > Capsicum annuum. The sequence goes on from NW_025858716.1 coordinate 493, forward strand.
GAGATATTATTTCATCACAGACCTTATAATTAATCCATAATCAAGGAAATCAAACACCAAATCAAAACAAAAATAATTCACACCACCACGGATCAACCAACACACAGGATTTAATTCAAAGCATAGAACACAACAAATAACAAAATAAAGAAGAAAAGGAAGAGAATTAGACCTCGATTCAAGGGTTTTGAAATTCAATAATGCTTCAACGAAAGGACAGAAACCATGCCGAAGAACCTCGAATTGAACCTCAACAAAGGACTCACCAACTCCGTACTAAATCAACCGCAAGAATCCCAAAAATTTGACCCGAACATGAATTCACGAAAGCAAACCTGCAACCCAAAGCAAAGATCACAAATCCCTACCAATCGTACGTAATTAGCGCACTCTGTTACTGTTGTTGGTCATTTTCCGGTGGATGGTCGCCGGAATCGACATTGGAGGTCGGATTCAGTGGTTTCCCAGCATTCTCTGGTCACTGTTGTAGCGTCGTCGGAGCTTCGGTAAGCTTAACAGTGGTAGCGCTGCCCTCCTCCACCCTGAATCGTCTCTCATTCGATCTCTATCCCTCTCTCGCGATCTCTCTCAAGCCAAATTTTGTTTCTTTTTCTTTTCCGATCACAACCCCTCTCAATTACTCTATATCCCCCCCGTTCTCCGATCAGCTCTCGATTGTTCACCGTCTCTCTCTGATCTCCATTTTTTCTCAAATGTGTGTATGTTGAGGCTGGGAGGTGTATGTGTTTGTAATGTTTTTGGTCAGGAATGATGATGCGGGTGTATATCTATCTAATGGAGCTTCCTAGTGAGGTGTTTATTCTATAATTCTTATATATGAGTGATGTGTGTTATTGTGTAGAAGAGAAATATGGAGATGATGATGTGGGTTTGTGCATGTATATCCAAATATATGGAGAAGAAAATGGTGATAAAATGGGTCCTTTTTGTTAGGTGTACCCGTGGTTCCCCTTCTTTTAGTTTGTTATTGTGAGGATAAAAATGTGAGTGGGTAGGGAGGTGGAAGCTTTTGATTGGGTAAGTTGTTAGGATAAGATAAATTAGTTAGAGGTATTGTTTTTGTTTATTTTTATATTTTTGTGGGATATAATTACATGGGATTGGACACATGGTAAGGTGAACTAAAAATGAATAAAATTAGACTTCGGGAGGGACAAAATTAGGTGTCTACATTCATCTCATCTTCTTATTTGTATGTCATTTAAATTAGTTATTTACATCTGTTACTATTAATGATTTACCCATTACCGGTTTGCTATTTATTGAGAAAATTAAAGGAAAGGTGATTTTTAAGTCTTGAATGAATGAACCGTTGTTTTTATTAAAATATGCGAAAAAGATTATCTGTTGGGAGAACTTAAAAAGCCTTGTTATAAGTATAGTTTATTTTTATGTCTTTTTTTTTGGTACTTTGGTGGTGCTGTTGTTGGGGGGGGGTTGTATTGGAACATGTGATGTTTGTATTGTGGATGGTGTTGGAACATATTGTGTTGTTTTGATTGTTTCTTTGTTGTTGATGTTTGTTGGGGGTGTT
>NW_025858717.1:0-2658 GCF_002878395.1 Capsicum annuum
AAAAAAAAATATACGAGAGAGGCTATGAATTGTAATTATGAAAAATTAATTGGCATGAGGAGGTTATTAACTGTAATTAATTGAAATTAGACTAAATAAAATAATTAGGAGTCAATATTGATTAAATTATATAATTATTCCTTTTAAATTTACTACCAAGAATGATGGACCGTTTTATCATTTTCTCTGATTTTCCTCTTCTATTTATCCGTTACATAGTCGTAACAAAAAGAAAAATAATGTGAAAAAATATTCTAGCAAAAATAAAATAACTTGTAAATAATCATTTTATGAGTAGGCATTCAACTTCTAACCTACTGCACCAAAGTCAACAAAAATTAGAAAATAGAGGCTAACTGTAAGATTTATGATACTAACTTTTAATTCTTTATGCAAGATCCAGTAATAGCGCAAATCTAATCTTTTTAATTTTATTTTTGATATTTTTAAATTTTGTTGTAATGGAGATCATTAATTTGCTTCAGTCAAAATTTGAGTGTTCTGCCATTATTTTGATGTTTCGTTTATTTTTTATCATTTACGTAGTAGATATGTCAGGAAGGTGAACGTTAGAATAAGGGTAAAATTATATCCGTGTGATCTATAAATGACGGATCTGAGCATTGGAAATAGAAAATAGTCATTGATGCTTATATTTAGGTAGATTGTCTACATCACATCCTTTCTCCAGAGCTTACTATCTATAATATGTCCTTAAATTTATTTTCTTGAACGTGCAATTAATTTAGTCCTATGTTTTCTGTATTAATGGGTAGAAGTGACATCTTACAACACTTTTAATGTGATTACGGATTACCAAACATATGCTAGAAATACTTATGCTTTGCTAAGAAAGATCAAAAGAAGAGAAGTTCAAGATTTCATATGCTCTGGCTGATTACAGTGGCCATAAAGCAAGCAATGAAACTTGCTGCTAAGCGTGGACTTGTCGATTGGACAATTAGTAATTTTGCCGTTGTGCTGTTGAGAAAAACTCCAACAAGAATTGTGTCCAAAGAAGGAATGTTGAAGAGATTAAGTGCGATACAATATTTCAAGACTTATTAGAAACCAACTTGAATGTAGAGGCGGAGTTTGGATTTTTTTAGTTTGTGAGTTCTGGATCTTTTTTTTCGAATGAAGAATTTTAGCTGAAATTGTTGAGTTCTATCATACGCATAGCAACACTATGGCTCCTTCAAAGATTCTCTCTTTAATGAATATAAAGATATTTAGATCTCGTTTCCTATTGCTTGATCTTGCGGCGAGCGGATTAAGAAAGAACATCAAATACTCATGAGTCATAAGTAATTGCAGAACACAAATTCGTGGAGTCTAATTAATTAAGTGAAGTATAAAGACACTAAGTAGTAGTATATGGAACTTTTCTCTGCTATCTAGTCTCTAGAACAAAACATAATTACAAATAGTGAACAAAAAGTTTGAAAACTCCCACTACACTAGCAGTTGTATACTACTCCTTATGCTAAATCATGTCAAGGTGAGGTTTAAAAGGATTTATTTGTACATTAGAAAATAAGAAGGACGGATTAGAAAATAAGAAGGGAGGAAAATAAATGAATGTTATGTACTATAGTCTAATATTATAATTCGAGAATTTGTTTGCATATTAGAGTTTGATACAAATTAATGAGTCTCATTCACTAAAAAGGAACAATGTGTATAAATGAAAATGAACTTCAGACTCTGGAAGAAACTAACAAATTGGGTAATGTCAAGGGGCATGACTTTTTTCATAAGGGAGTTAGCCAGCCATTATGATCCCCCCATTCTTGTACATAAATGTTGAACTTGTTGGGCTTTCTTTTTTGTGTTCACCAGTAAGGTCCTCTTTCTTGGGTCATTACAGTTCTAACAAGCCTACTCAATGCAAAACATACGCACCTCACTCCCACTTGGGCCGTGTTAACTTGAAAAGGCTAGATAAAGGTGATCCACAGCAATTCATGTACATTGGTACCCTATATACTACGGAAAATCCCCATCTCACTGAAACACTGGCTCAGCCAAATCCTTTGGAAAAAAAAAGCTCAATTCGATCACACTGAACTCTATTTGCTGCCACGGTGCTCAAAAAGAAGAGGAAAAGTCGCATCCTAAAAACCTTTGGACCATCTCTTTTACAAATCGCACATCTACTCAGTACTCACACCTCATAGGCTTTATTTGCAGTGGGATTCAAACTTAGTGAGTTGTGGCTCTGCTTATTAATTTACATATCACAATATCAAAGACTCTTTTGTTTAAAAATAAAAAACTTATGCTCCTTTGCTTGCTCGAAGCTGATCTTATAACCCATTAGGGCCACCTATTGGATTGTTCTTGTTTTTGTCTTTTGCGTGAGCAAGAAAAATGAGCGTGGAGAGTAAGCACAGTAAATAGATAACATAAAAATAAACAAACCAACAAACAAATAAACGCCGACAAATGCCCCAGCGCCACACAAGTCCTCTTTTCACGGCTGAAAGACTTTCTCTATATCTTTTGGCAATCCAAAACAATCTTTAAAGGCTTCGACTAGCATCTATGTTCTCCAAATTGAGCCTACATACTATATAAGTAGAAATTTAAATTTTAAAAAGTTGTACAAATAGACACATTCTATAGCTTGGTAAACTTCATACCAAAATTAGAAAA
>NW_025858718.1:0-9982 GCF_002878395.1 Capsicum annuum
TATTACTATTAGATTTTATTTCTTCACTTTTTACTAGATATTTTGCTATATAATTTTATTCTTGTCCTGTGTTTAAGAGTATTAAATACTCTTTTTCATTTATTGTTCCTGTTATGTAATATTAATTTAAATTAACTATTGAAGTTGTTTCATAACTTGTTCTTTTTTATGAACTTGATGATTCTGTTTTTTCATGAGCTATTCTTTTTTATGTACTTATTCTGTTATTTATTATTCCTAAATCCTCTTCTATGTCTATATTTTTGTAACTATAATCATTCTTATCAATTGTTTTTACGAATTGTTCAAAAGGACTTTTTATTTGTATTTTATTGATTTTATTTTTTCCTGTTATTTTATGTTTTATTGTTAATACATATAGATTTTTATATTTTACTGTAAATATTTTACTTCCTCAGGTTAGTTCTATTCTGAATATTTTCCAATTCAATACTAATGAGTTATCTATATTTTTATCTGTTATTGCTACTGAATAATTCGCACGTATTATAAATTTAAATTTTTGGTATATTGAATTTCCTTTTATGGTAGTTGTTATACTTTTTTCTATAGGTTTTATAATTCTATCATCTACTAAATATAATTCTATTGGTGTATCTATTCCTTCTCTAAAACATGCTTTTATTAATATCTCTGTACCTCCAAGGTATACATATTTTGTTAGATCTTTATTTTTTATATCGTTTATTTATTAATCATTCTCTTTGTTATTAGTGGTATACTAGCTCTTCCTTTTGCATATCTACAGTCTATTACATGTTCTTTTTGGCTTAATACGTAATATTCTTTCTTTTTTTCTACTAAATATATTTTTTACTGTTAGTATTTTAAATATTTTTTCTACACTTAAATCTAATTCTTTTCCTTTTATTTCGTCAAATATATTATTATCAAATATTATTTTTTGGTCTGTTCATTCTTCATTTAAATATTCCTTCTTTGTTATTATTTTTTTATCTTCTTCAGTTATTTGGTTCATTTTGATATCTTCTTCAGTCATTTGATTCATCTAATTCACTATCTGTTTTGTTATCTGTTTCATTCTCCGAAATTTCATATATACTATCTTCACTTTCTAATTCATAATCTATATAATATATTTGCATATATTCTATATTTTCTATTTTTATTTCTGATTTTTTTTTGAGTTTTTTTGGTAATTTACAATCTATAGCTAAATGACCTAGTTTTTCACAATTATAACAAGTACATTCTTTTATAGATTTATTTTTTTTATATGGTCTTTTATGTTTATAATTTTTTACATAATATCTTTTTCGTGGTTTCTTATACTTATATTTTAATTTTTTGTATTTCTTATATTTCTTATGTCTTTTTCTTTTCTTATAGTATCTTTCTTCACATCCAAATTTACGTGATATTTTATCTTTGCAACATGCTAACTTTCTTGTTAATGTTTTTTTCATTTTTATTTCTTCCCTATATTTTTCACATAGAATTCTATACAATTGTTGTAAGAATTTTATTTTTGCTCCTAGGTTATCTACTATTTTTGTTTCATCCCAACTCTTTATTATTTTTTAACTAAATGGTTCGGGTAATTTACTAAAATATAATCTTCTTATTTCTTTACTTTCTTCTGTATTATATGTTCCTTTATAATAGTAGTCTTTAAATGCACACGTATACTCATCTATATAGCACATATTACATATTGCTAGTTTTAATATTAAATTTCTATTTATATCTTTTTCTTTATTTTGCTCTTCTTCTGTTGTTACACTGCTAAATTCATCTCTTATAGCTATTTCATATTTTTTCAATATTTTTGTTGGTAGTATTTTAGTAGTCGTAGATGTTTCTTCTGTTTTATTCTCATATCTTAATACTTTCTTACTTGCTTCGGCTAGGTTTAGAAACCATAATTTTACTATTCCTATTAATGTTTTTTCTTTCTATTCTGGTGTGTTTGTTGTATCTATTTTACTATCTAATAATTGTTTTGACATGGATCCTACCAATAGTTGTATTATTTTATTTGTGTCTATTACACAGTCTAAATCTAAAAAGTTGTAATTGATTATTTGTTTTAGTGTTCATTTATTATATTTATCCTTTGGATTATTTCTTTTAAACTTACTTTTGTAATTATATGTTGGTTTTCTTATTTCTGATGTACTAGGTATTATATTTTTATCTAGAGTATTTACTTCTGTATTTATTAGTTTTTGATTTGCTTTATTAATTATTCCTTATTCTTCATTAATTTCTAATTTTCCTATGTTTTCTAGAATTTCTGTACATGTTTCACTATCTTCCGAATCTTAATTATCTGTTTCTTCAGCATCTATTTATTTATTTCTAATTCACGAGTATCTAATTCTTTATTTTTTAATTCTAATTTTTCTTTAAATTGATTTATCTCGTTTAATAATTTTTGTTCTTTATTTTTTTCTTCTTTTTCTTTCTGTCTTTTTAATACAAATCTTTAACATTTGTAGTTCTTTCTCTAATTCAGCAATCCTACTATTTTTAGTTTCTTCTATTTATTGTATTTCTTCTATGGTTTGTTATTTTATTTTATCTATTTCTTTTTTTCTGTGTATTTCTTCGTTTTCTCTTTCTATTCTTACCATGACTGCCAACTTATCTTCTAATTTTAATTTTTCTTTTTCTAACATTAAATATAAATGTTCATCTATTTTTTTATATCTTCTTCCTAAATTAGAGAATACTATTTTTATTTTAAATCCTTCTTGATTTTCATATATTTTTTCGTCTATTATAAATACTTCTTTGTTCATTTTATTTAAATGTATATAGGTTATGTTGATATATATATTCTAGACTACCTATTGTTGATTCTAAATTTGATATTTTTTATTTTTGTTAATTTATTGAATTTTTACTAACTCCGATAATTATGTTATACTGTAGTTTTTCTATCCTTATTTTTAATTCTTTACGTTTTTCAGATATTATTTATTTTAATTCTTTATATTTTTGTGGTTTCTGTATGTTATTCATCTAAACAAATACTGTTTTGGTGGATATCTAGATCTAATTTTTTCATAATTAATAAATTAATCAAATAAGTCCAAATATATACTACTTCCATAATTTTAAACAACATAGGCTCTGATACCAATTATAGGGGGTGCGGATAACTTGAGTAAATCTAATAGATCCATTAGAAAAAACATATAAAAATCACGAAGGATTAAAAATAAAAATAGTATTATCTAATTTAGGAAGAAGATATAAGAAAATAAGTGAACATTTATATTTAATGTTAGAAAAAAAAAGAATTAAAATTAGAAGATAAGTTAGCAGCCATGGTAAGAATAGAAAGAGAAAATGAAGAAATAGATAGAAAAAAGAAATAGATAAAATAAAACAACAAACCACGAAAGAAATACAAAAATTAGAAGAAACTAAAAATAGAGTAGGATTGCTGAATTAGAAAAAGAACTACAAATGTTAAAAGATTTGTATGAAAAAAGGACAAAAAGAAAAAGAAGAAAAAAAATAAAGAAAAAAAATTATTAAATGAGATAAATCAATTTAAAAAAAAAATTAGAAAAAAAAATAAAGAATTAGAAACTAGTGAATTAGAAATAAATACAATAGATGCTGAAGAAACAGATAATTATGATTCGAAAGATAGTGAAACATATACAGAAATTCTAGAAAACATAGGAAAACTAGAATTAATGAAGAATATAGATAAAAATACAGAAGTAAATACTCTAGATAAAAATATAATACCTAGTACATCAGAAATAAGGAAACCAACATATAATTACAAAAATAAGTTTAAAAGATATAATCCAAAGGATGAATATAATAAATGGACACCAAAACAAATAATTAATTACAACTTTTTAGATTTAGACTATGTAATAGACATAAATAAAACAATACATCTATGGGTAGGATACACGTCAAAACAATTATTAGATAATAAAATAGATACAACAAACATGCCAGAATATATATAAAAGACATTAATAAGAACAGTAAAATTATGGTTTTTAAACCTAGCCGAACCAAGTCGAAAAGTATTAATATCTGAGAATAAAACAGAAAGAACATCAACGACTACTAAAATACTACCAACAAAAATATTGAAAAAAATATGAAATAGCTATAAGAGATGAATTTAGCAGTGTAACAACAGAAGAAGAAGAGCAAAATAAGGAAAAAGATATACATAGAAATTTAATGTTAAAACTCGCAATATGTAATATGTGCTATATAAATGAGTATACGTGCGCATTTAAAGAATATTATTATAAAGGAAAATATAATACAGAAGAAAGTAAAGAAATAAGAAAATTATATTTTACTAAATTACCCGAACTATTTAGTTCAAAAATAATAAAGAGTTGGGATGAAGCAAAAATAGTAGATACCCTAAGAGCAAAAATAAAATTTTTACAACAATTGTATAGAAATCTATGTGAAAAATATAGAGAAGAAATAAAAATAGAAAAAACATTAATAAGAAATTTAGCATGTTGCACGGATAAAATAGCACCCCAATTTGGATAGGAAGAAAGATACTATAAAAAACGAAAAAGACATAAGAAATATAAGAATTACAAGAAATTAAAATATAAGTATAAGAAGCCAAGAAAAAAATATTACGTAAAAAATTATAAACATAAAAGACCATATAGAAAAAAGAAATCTATAAAAGAATGTACTTGTTATAATTGTGGAAAACTGGGACATTTAGCTAGAGATTGTAAATTACCAAAAAAAACCCCAAAAAGAAACAAAGATTAGAAATAAAAATAGAAAATACAGAATATATGCAAATAGATTATATAGATTATGAATTAGAAAGTGAAGATAGTATATATGAAATTTCGGAGAATGAAACAGATAACAAAACAGATAGTGAATTAGATGAATCAAATGGCTGAAGAAGATATCAAAATGAACCAAATAACTGAAGAAGATATATAAAAATAATAACAAAGGAAGTATATTTAAATAAAGAAGGAATAGATCAAAAAATAATATTTGATAATAATATATTTGACGAAATAAAAGAAAAAGAATTAGATTTAAGTTTAGAAAAAATATTTAAAATACCAACAATAAAAAAGATATTTAGTAGAAGAAAGGAAGAATATTACGTAGTAAGCCAAAAAAAACATGTAATAGACTGTAGATATGCAAAAGGAAGAGCTAGTATACCACTAGTAACAAAGAGAATGATTAATAAAGAAATAAACGATATAAAAAGTAAAGATTCAATAAAATATGTACACCTTGGAGGTACAAAGATATTAATAAAAGCATGTTTTAGAGAAGGAATAGATACACCAATAGAATTATATTTAGCAGACGATATAATTATAATACCTATAGAAAAAAGTATAATAACTGCCATAAAAGGAAATTTAATGTACCAAAAATTCAAATTTATCATAAGTACGAATTATTCAGTAGCAATAATAGATAAATATATAGATAAATCATTAATATTATATTGAAAAATATCAGGAATAGAAATAACCCCAAGTAAAATATTTACAGCAAGATGTAAAAATCTATATGTATTAACAACAAAACATAAAACAACAGGAAAAAATAAAATTAATAAAATACAAATAGAAAGTCCTTTTGAACAATTCGTAAAAACAATTGATAATAATGATTATAGTTACAAAATATAGACATAGAAGAAGATTTAGAAATAATAAATGACAGAATAAGTACATATAAAGAATAACTCATGAAAAACCAGAATCATTAAGCTCATAAAAGAGAACAAGTTATGAAACAATTTCAACAATTAATTTAAATCAATATTACATAACAGGAACAATAAATGAAAAAGAATATTTAATACTCTTAAACACAGGACAAGAAGAAAATTATATAGCAAAATATCTACTAAAAAGTGAAGAAATAAAATCTAATAGTAATATATGCCCAGATCTACCAAGGAGTTTAATAAAAATTAAGGATACGGTTGAAAAAGAAATAATAATAGGAGTTAGAAAAATAAAAATAGAATTTGAAATAAAGGAAGAAACGAAAAAAGCAGACATAATATTATAAATAAAATGGTTAGAACAAGTAAAACCATACAATATAGAACATACACGATTATCTATAACATATAATATAGAAAGATTATTCATAAAAAGAACTTTAACATGATATGAAAATATAGGTACTTGTAAAAATAATAGTAGAAGGATATTATAATAGGTATTATACACCTATGACAAATACAGGAGCAGAAGCAAACTTATGTAGATACAACTGTTTAACAGAAAGAAAATAGGATAAATTAAAAACACCAATAGTAGTCAATGGATTTAATAATGAAGGAAGTTTTATTACATATAAAGCTAAGAATGTAAAAATACAGATATGGGATAAAATAATAACAATAGAAGAAATATATAATTATGAACTAACATCAAAAGATATGCTTTTAGGAATGCCATTTTTAGATAAATTATACCTACATATAATAACTAGAACACACTGGTGGTTTACAACACCATGTAAACAAAAAGTAAGAGAAAAAAGAGTTATTAATAAAATAAGAAAGAAAACTGATTGGATAAAAGAAAGTGAAAAAATTACACAAAGGTTAGAAAATATAAAAAATACAGAAGATACAGTAGAACTAGTTGTATTTTCGATAGACAAAAAAGAAATAACTATATTTTCAATAGATAAGGTAGAAATAATAAAGAAAAAATTAAGACAATTATACAGTGAAGATTCATTAAAAGGATGGTAAAAATATAAAACTACTATAAAAATTGAATTAATAGATAAAAATAGCATAATAACTCAAAAATCATTAACATATAATTTTGACTATTTAAAAGAATTTAAAATATATATAGAAGAATTATTAGAAAAATAATATATACAAAAAAGTAATAGTAAACACAATAGTCCAGCATTTATAGTAAATAAATATAGTGAACAAAAAAGAGGAAAAAGTAGAATGTTTATTGACTATAGAAATCTAAATGACATATAATAATCCAATACCAAATAAGATACTAAAAATAAGACAAATACAAGGATATAACTACTTTAGTAAATTTGATTGTAAATCAGGATTTTACCACTAAAAGTTAGATGAAGATTCTAAGGAATTAACCGCATTTACGGTACCAAATAGACTTAATATTACAAATGTTTGAACAAATGAAGTTATTACAAGAACGAGTTATCGCATTAACTACTGAAGTTACAGATGTAAAAGTGCAGGTTGAGCACTATAAAAAATAAGAAAAAACTATTAGCAACGATACTGTGCAGGAAGAGCACATTAAAAAACTAGTCCTAGAAAGTGACGATGAGAAACACCTAAAAACTCAAATTACTAATGAAATTACAGTTACAGCTGCAGGCGCAGGTGATGTATCCAAGGGAAAGAATATAGTAACTCAAAATAAACCTGAACCACCAAAGAAAAAGAATTATAACCTTAACTAGATATTCTCAAAACCATATACACCAAATATACAAAAATTAGAGTCATCTATACCTCCCCAGATACACTCATATTTCAAATCACTCAATCAACAAAAATAGACTTATAACCCTATCACTCGTACATATATTGATAATATTTATACTTTACAAAAATTGTTAAATACAAAACCTATCCAGAATAAAGATTTAGCAAAACAACACCAAGGATATATTACACAAAAATGTCAGAACTATAACAAACTTATTGCTTTGCCTGGCACCAGTTCAAATTTAATTTCTTCATGTTATTATTATGGACTATTATCTACAGTTTACACAATTACTAGAGAAGAGTTAACAAGAATTCCAGATATTCGTAAAAAATTTATGGATTATAAAAGGATTACGAAGAGACAGTTATTCTATGTCTGTTTCTACTTAGCACCAGCAGAATTATTGTTTGATGAAATAAAATAGACAATTGTTGTTGTCAAGATAGGAATGACACGAGACTATATTATCCCTGAATAAATATGCGAACAAGAAGAGATAACCAAAAATTAGATACCGCACTTCTACCAAAACAAGAGAGTTATTGGACTTAGCATTATATTGACTGAGTTAGCAAATAATTATATAAATCGAAACCCAGTTTGGATTTACTACAAGAGAAATCAATTATTGGTTTACTGTACTTGTAAAAATATTAGAGTAAATGACAGAGAAGAAATAAGAAAATGGGTCATAACGATTCTAAAACCAGAAGAGTTACCAGTCACAAGATCTATTATAAAAGGAGTTATTTTAGAAGAATCTATGTAACAATTCTGTAAACAAGTTGGCCAAAGATACGATGACCACATATGCAGCAGATCTAGTGGCAGACACAACTTTACTCCAGATGTGATGCTACAATAGCAAGAAGATAAGAAAATAGCAGATACGACAAGGAGAAGGTAGTAAAAAAATAAGCTACGGAACAATAATGGAAGCAGACAAGATATTAAATTATGAAAGCAACATATAGACTAATTATATAACTTTCTTTACTTCCTTTATGTAAATAATTGTACAGGAATTATTAACTTTGTTGACTTTTTGGCACTTGCCATAATTACTTTTTTGTCTTTGTAAGACTTTTTGTAAAAGATATAATTATTAAGTGGGATACGTGTAAAGTTAGAACAGTGTAAATTACGCGTCTTTTCTCTTTTTAGGATTATAAATAGAGAGCATTTTGCTCAGTTAGAGGTAAGCCTTCATGAGTTGAAGCAAAACCCTCTCTTTTACAAAAAAACTTTTGAATTATTTTAATAAAAACAAGTATATTTCCAAGGAAAAGCTATGAATCATCAAATAATTATGGAAAATCTAGAATTATCAGATTTACCAGAACATGTATTTATATTTATGATTATAAATAGCTAAATTCATAAATTCCTGATAATCATGATATGATAAAATAAGTTCACGTTAGTTACTTTATAGTAGAATTATTCAAAGAATAGCATGTTAAGAAGTTTATTACCAAAGTGGAAAAGGAAAAAATCCCTAAGAACTATGCCATCCTAAAGGTGAAACAGGTGAGACAAGAAAGCCGTGATAGGGGAGTAACCAGAGTAGAGGTGTTGTTTAAGGGAAAAGTATCCAGATTACCATGCTAATAGTGACCAAAGAACATGTCATTTAAGAATAATCTAGTATATAGTAATCTAAAATGATCATATTTTTTTATATGTATGATTGAAGGGAATATTTTGAAAAAAGCATCATATGAAAAATGAATACTTATTTATCTGACGAAATGGTAGATAAATTCAAAATACTTGTTTTGTATGTACTTAAGGATATAGAAATTGTAGATACAAGAAAAATTATATTGCAAAAAATATTTGATAAAAATTTTATGACTAGAATTAGTTACATATCTCACCTACCTACTTATTCTTACAAATACTTACATACCAAACCTACACATCAACAATAATAAATTACGTATATTTAGAATATTGGAAAATAGATATGAAAAATATACAATTAATAGAAAAACTAACAAATCTAGAAAAATATATGAGAACTAGAGATATAAAATATATTGAATTTCTTAATAAAAACATACAAGAATTATCAAAATTAAAACAAAAATACTATGATAAAGCATTTAATTACTAGAATCCAATTCCCAGTTATCCAAGTTATTCATAGAAACCTAAGCATAATATGAATAATATGACAAGTTATATATCTGATGAAACTAAGATACTTGTTTTATATATCATAAAAGACTTAGAATTAGAAGACATAAAGAAATTAATATGGGAAAAAAATATTTGATTTTGAAGATGAATTACTAAGTACTAATTGGATAGAAGATAAATTAGAAAATATAGATTTCTATGGTAGAAAATATAGATTTCTATGGTAGAAATTACTAAGTACTAATTATAGATTTCTTCTATTGTTATTATTTTATCTTGTATCTATCATAGGTGTATAATACCTATTATAATATCCTTCAACTATTATTTTTACAAGT
>NW_025858718.1:10082-77084 GCF_002878395.1 Capsicum annuum
TAATCGTGTATGTTCTATATTGTATGGTTTTACTTGTTCTAACCATTTTATTTATAATATTATGTCTGCTTTTTTCGTTTCTTCCTTTATTTCAAATTCTATTTTTATTTTTCTAACTCCTATTATTATTTCTTTTTCAACCGTATCCTTAATGTTTATTAAACTCCTTGGTAGATCTGGGCATATATTAATATTAGATTTTATTTCTTACTTTTTACTAGATATTTTGCTATATAATTTCTTCTTGTCCTGTGTTTAACAGTATTAAATATTCTTTTTCATTTATTGTTCCTGTTATGCAATATTGGTTTAAATTAACTGTTGAAGTTGTTACATAACTTGTTCTTTTTGATGAGCTTGATGATTCTGATTTTTCAGGAGCTATTCTTTTTTATGTACTTATTTTGTCATTTATTATTTATAAATCTTCTTCTATGTCTATATTTTGGTAACTATAATCATTATTATCAATTGTTTTTACGAATTGTTCAAAAGGACTTTCTATTTGTATTTTATTGATTTTATTTTTTTCTATTATTTTATGTTTTGTTGTTAATACATATAGATTTTTACATCTTACTGTAAATATTTTACTTCCTAGGGTTAGTTCTGTTCATGATATTTTCCAATATATTATGAATGATTTATCTATATTTTTGTCTGTTATTGCTACTGAATAATTCAAAATTATTATAAATTTAAATTTTTAGTATATTAAATTTCCTTTTATGGCAGTTATTATACTTTTTTCTATAGGTTTTATAATTCTATCATCCGCTAAATATAATTCTATTGGTGTATCTATTCCTTCTCTTAAACATGCTTTTATTAATATCTCTGTACCTCCAAGGTGTACATATTTTATTGGATCTTTACTTTTTATATCGTTTATTTCTTTATTAATCATTCTCTTTGTTATTAGTGGTGTACTAGCTCTTACTTTTGCATATCTACAGTCTATTACATATTCTTTTTGGCTTACTACGTAATATTCTTTCTTTTTTCTACTAAATATATATTTTACTGTTGGTATTTTAAATATTTTTTCTACACTTAAATCTAATTCTTTTCCTTTTATTTCGTCAAATACATTGTTATCAAATATTATTTTTTGGTATGTTCCTTCTTCATTTAAATACTCTTCCTTTGTTATTATTTTTATATCTTCTTCTGCTATTTGGTTCATTTTGATATCTTTTTCAGTCATTTGATTCATCTAATTCACTATCTGTTTCGTTACCTGTTTCATTCTCCGAAATTTCATATATACTATCTTTACTTTCTAATTCATAATCTATATAATCTATCTGCATATATTCTGTATTTTCTATTTTTATTTTTGATATTTGTTTCTTTTTTGGGTTTTTTGGTAATTTACAATCTCTTGCTAAATGTCCTAGTTTTTCATAATTATAACAAGTACATTCTTTTATAGATTTCTTTTTTCTATATGGTCTTTTATGTTTATAATTTTTTACATAATATCTTTTTCTTGGTTTCTTATACTTATATTTTGATTTCTTGTATTTCTTATATTTCTTATATCTTTTTTTTTCTTATAATATCTTTCTTCACATCCAAATTGGGGTGCTATTTTATCTTTGCAACATGCTAAATTTCTTATTAATGTTTTTCCATTTTTATTTCATCTCTATATTTTGCACATAGATTTCTATATCATTGTTGTAAAAATTTCATTCTTACTCCTAGGGTATCTACTATTTTTCGTACATCCCAACTCTTTATTATTTTTGAACTAAATGGTTCGGGCAATTTACTAAAATATAATCTTCTTATTTCTTTACTTTTTTTCTGTATTATATGTTCCTTTATAATAATATTCTTTAAATGTGCACGTATACTCATCTATATAACACATATTACATATTGTTAGTTTTTAACATTAAATTTCTATTTATATCTTTTTCTTTATTTTGCTCTTCTTCTTCTATTGTTACACTGCTAAATTCATCTCTTATAGTTATTTCATATTTTTTAAATATTTTCGTTGGTAGTATTTTATTAGTCGTTGATGTTCCTTCTGTTTTATTCTCAGATCTTAATACTTTTTTACTTGGTTCGGCTAGGTTTAAAAACCATAATTTTACTGTTCCTATTAATGTTTTTTCTATATATTCTGGTGTGTTTTTTTGTATCTATTTTATTATCTAATAATTATTTTGACATGTATCCTACCCATAGTTGTATTGTTTTATTTGTGTCTATTATACAGTCTAAATCTAAAAAGTTGTAATTAATTATTTATTTTGGTGTCCATTTATTATATTTATCCTTTGGATTATATCTTTTAAACTTACTTTTGTAATTATATGTTGGTTTCGTTATTTCTGATGTACTAGGTATTATATTTTTATCTAGAGTATTTACTTCTGTATTTATTAGTTCTAGATTTTTTTTATTAATTATTCCTTGTTCTTCATTAATTTCTAGTTTTCTTATGTTTTCTAGAATTTCTGTACATGTTTCGCTGTCTTCCGAATCATAATTACCTGTTTCTTCAGCATCTATTGTATTTATTTCTAATTCACTAGTTTCTAATTCTTTATTTTTTATTTCTAATTTTTCTTTAAATTGATTTATCTCATTTAATAATTTTTGTTCTTTATTTTTTTCTTCTTTTTCTTTCTGTCCTTTTTCATACAAATCTTTTAACATTTGTAGTTCTTTTTCTAATTCAACAATCTTACTATTTTTAGTTTCTTCTATTTTTCGTATTTCTTCTGTGGTTTGTTGTTTTATTTTATCTACTTTTTTTTCTATCTATTTCTTCGTTTTTCTCTTTCTATTCTTACCATGACTGCCAACTTATCTTCTAATTTTAATTCTTCCATTTCTAACATTAAATATAAATGTTCACCTATTTTCTTATATCCTCTTCCTAAATTAGAGAATACTATTTTTATTTTTAATCCTTCGTGATTTTCATATATTTTTCGTCTATTATAAATTTTTCTTTGTTCATTTTATTTAAATGTATATAGGTTATATTGATATATATATATATATATTCTAGACTATCTATTCTTGATTCTAAATTTGATATTTCTTCTTTTTGTGCATATATTGAATTTTTACTAACTCCGAGAATTATGTTATACTGTAGTCTTTCTATCCTTATTTTTAATTTTTTACGTTTTTCAGATATTATTTGTTTTAATTCTTTATATTTTTGTGGTTTCTGTACGTTATTCATCAAAATTTCCTTACCATAAAAAGATAGTATCTTATACTTTCACGCTTGAAACATATTTTGAATAGTCTTTATTTGGTCTACAAAATACACATTTCTCTTCTTGGCCTGACTAGTTGGGCAACTTAAGAACATCAGTAGGATTTTCTCTATTAAAACCACTACAAGCTTCAAAATCCTTGATGTGAATATAAGCAACTTATGATATACAAGAAAGACACTCATCTTTGTTAATCATATGACCAGACAACTTTTTAATATCTGAGAATATCCATCATTAATTTCAAGGATTGCCATCAGAAGAAGTAAAATAGATGGTATCATTAGCGTATACTAAATGATTAACATTTTTGCTCCAATTTGGAAAACTAAAATCCTCATAATCTACATAAAAAAATAAAGAATCAAGAGTTTTTATGAATCCTCTAAATATAGAATGAACAAGGTTGGGCATAGAGGATCCCCTTTTTGTACTCCCATTTTTTAATAAAAAAATATATGGTCCTAGTTATTTATTAGGATTGAATATCAGTTATTAGCCTCTAGTCTCAAAATCTTATCCACTGCTACAACTTCAAAGACCATTTTTTCAAGTACTTTAACAAATAAAGGCCCAATCCACCCTCGTATAAGACTTAGCCATATCAAACTCAATCACCACATTTTCTAGATTTCCATTTAACCTAATATCTGAAATAATCCTTATGCTAACAACACATTTTCAGTGACACTCTTACTTTTTATAAAATAGGATTTGTTTTTTAAAGTAAGAGTAGGTAGTAAATTTTCAAATATATCATGCAACACTCTTGATACTACTTTATTTAGGAACTTACTCAGAATAATTGATCTTATGTCCGAAAAAGATTGTATGGTATGTTTTTTGACAATATAACAAAAATTTTCTAAGTGATGGACTTGGGAATAGTGTTTTCCTCAAAAAAGCAATCACTACCTTAAAAACATTCCCTCTAACTATGTACTAGAGCAATTGAAAAAAATGGCCAGTAATCCCATCAAAATGACAAACACTATCACCATTCAGTTCATACATTACCTTTTTAACTTTCTCCTATAGGGCAAGGTATTTATAGCTTTGTTGGACTCCTTAGAAACTAGACTTGGTATGTATTTTAGGAATGAAAGATCATGTTCTCTTTGAATAACAAAGAATTGATCTTTATAAAATGATAAGCTGCAGTAAACACCTGTTCAACACCCTCCATCCATGTTCCCTCCATATATTTGGATCCTGCTAACAAACAATCTTTTTCACCTTCTATTAACTAGGTTGTGAAAAAACCTAGTGGCCTTTTACCTTTTTGTAAACCAATGAATATCTAATTTTTGCCTCCAAAACACTTCTTCATATGTATGTATTTTTTTCTAATCTATTTGTGCCTTGTACAGAACCATTCTATTTCTAAGAATAGATCTTTTTCAAACAACTCCTCCATTAATTAAACAATTTCTTCTCTGACTATTAATTACATTAAAATGTCACAAAAATTAATTTTATTCTAGTTAGTCAAATTTGTCTTTGCCTTCTCTAGTTTATACTTTAGATTGAAAAGTATGGTAGTGCCCCCTACAGAAACCTAATTTTTTCTCACCACTTGTTGAAAATCTTCCTTTAGTGAAAAATATTTAAAAATCTTAAAGATCTTCTCACTATATTAAACTCATTTCCGCAAAAAAGTATAAAGGATAATGATCATAGCCAATCCTTGCTAAAAGATCATATTCCACCAAACCAAAATAAACAAAACAAATTGATTCACTAGGAACCTATCTAATCTTTTGAAATAGCACACACTATCAAATATATAATTCCACTAAGTGAAACGACTTCCATTGAAGTTAACGTCAACTAGATAGCAAGAATTCACACAATAAGCAAAATCTTCCTATTCTTGAGGATACACAAAAAGGACCCAATCTTTTCCTCATCACTTATGATGACATAAAAGACACACCCAAACAACAAAGGCAAGGTCATATTCATACTTAGTGCACAAGTATCTTCCCATAAGCTTAATCTCCGAAACATCATATTTAGCATACACCATAGTAGTCACAAAAGACTGAACAACTTTTTGAAATAAAATTCTTAAACTTAATTATTGGCCAGAATCAACATTGACATCCACCTAAATAACATTCCTATAATTTGTAGTTATTAGGCCTATTTTGGATGGTTCAGAGTAGAATTTAGGTTTAATCCTTAGTTTTGGTAGCTTTTGTTGTTCGTGGAAACTTAGTTTAGGTTTTATTCTTTGTATTATTATAATCTTAGGGATCTAGATTAGGCTAAATTTAGAAACATACTATAGGCATTGTTTGTCATTCGTATTTCTATAGTAAAACACATAGATGACCCCTTAAGTTGATACCAACTTTCCCTTATAGGCATCAACTAGGACTTGTTCTTTTTAAACAACTCGAGTAGGAAAATAGAGAGAGTGAAAAATACTCATGATGATGTGGAAAATAATCAATTAAAAGTTTTTTCGTGCCATTTCAACTAAAGAAAATAAGTAAAAACTATTTTTAAAGCTCCCTCCCCTAATATCCCATGCCTTAGGGGATCATCTTCCCCATTGAAATATGAAAAATATAATCGCTTCCAGTATTTTTAAAATTTTAAATCCTTAAATGGAGGTTGGATCTTTTGATTTAGATCCATTTCTCCAGCATCTGTTGACTCCACTACTTTTAATAATTTGATCATCATATCTTCCATAGAAATCTACCCAAAATTATTCAAAACATTGTTATGACTCATAGGTGGTACATATAATTCACTCCATTCATTTTTTTGTTCCATATTCCTTGGTCACAATCTCTATAGCTGTATTTATCATATTAATTCTAAATATTATTTCCTTGGTTGTTGCCCCAAAAACCCACTATTTATTCAAATAGTTCTTCTCCCTAGAATCCAATTCAGCTCCTCTACTATGTGACCCCAAAAGTTTGACTTTCTCTATACTTCCCAAGATAAAATTATTGGTGAGTAAATCCATCTGTGACTTCAAGTATGCCATATCCTAATCAAGTTCCGTTTATACTTGGCATTGCTCTGTTGACATCCCACTAGAGTAAGTATTACTTGCTATCGTAAAGTCCCTAATACGCCAAGTTCTACTTCTCTTAGTCATTTTCTCCAACACCTCTACAGTTTCACAAAAAGTGAGATCTGCTCCTACAACATTATCTATACTTGGCTTTGTATTTGCATTCATAGCCTTACACAATGTCTCAATTAGATGTTCATATATCAGTTTTTGGTTAGTACATTATGTCAACAACTTGTTGAATCTACTCCAAGTTTCATGAAGGGTGTAATTCAGCAGTTTCCTAAAGCGGCTGATCTTATCCCTTAACTCTAACAGCCTACAAGGCAGAAAAAACCTTACTAGAAAAGCTTCTTTAAGTTGGCTCTAGTTTGTTATAGGATTGGGTGCCAGCTTCTTCAGCCACAGAGTTGCCTCCCCAGATAGAAAATGAGGAAATAATATCAGACGAATGGCATATTGTCCTACTCCAGGATTGTCAAATGACATACGGATATTGATGAAATTCACCAAATACGTGTCAGTGTCATCCCCTTATAATCCACCAAATAACACCTTCAAGTTGAGCAGATTCATCATCATGATCGTGATATTACATTTTTCCCTCTTAGTCAATTATGTTGGGATGATTGCTCCAGTATCTCTAGCAAATCAACATCGTCATTATCTATATCAAATTGCACCACAGACTGTTGGTGCACCCTTCCTTTTATTTACAGATTTTGATTTTCTGGTATGATGTTTTTAGCTTGTCGCATGTTTAGCGAATCAACAAAATCATCATCACCCAAGTCATAATCATCCACATTAGGTACATACCAGGTTATTATGGTATTCTGTAGGTTAACCTATGTATTTATCAAAGGGTCTAATCTTTTAGCCTCTTATAGTTTAGCCATGCTACCTATTCTTTGAGGTTCTGGGTTGAAAGGTAACATTGGATCTCCTAACCGTCGCGTTCGTGATATGTACAATAGATATCCTTCAATTATCTAAAAGAATTAATAAAATTAAAATTAGGTAACTTGACTAAGAATAAATTAATGTGCATATCCTCAATTGACGACTATATTCCCCGACAATAGTGCCAAAATTTGATACGCCCAAATTACAACTCTCTTTTTAAAGTGTAAGCGGTGGTTGTCAAATATATAACCCAACTAGGTTGGGGTCTAATTCCGCAGGGAATATGTTGTTGATTAAGATGATTTGTGATTTAACTCACTAATAGCCAAGAGTTTCCTATAAATGGGCGTTTTCTATCATAATAGATTATAGTTAATGTTAGGGTTTTGTTCAGAACCTCAAATTCAATATTATGGAATTTTAAATCAGTAATGAATTCAAACTAGAGTTGTGATCACAATGATTAATATCAATGTTAATTAGTAGTTAAGGGATACGATTCTTATGACTTGTGGGAAACATGAAATTATCAACGTCTACAATTTATCTTAGTGTTTTTCAATCGACCTAGATATTATGTCGCTAATTCTTCAAAACTTAGGGAAACTTTCTATTCTTGTTGGTTTTATTCCAAGTTGATTTATCATGTTACAATATCATCAATTAGATGAAAAATGTAAATTTCCAAATCCTCGTTGATAATTCACGGCATTTAATATATTTCTAACTTAAAGCAAACCAATGTTAGGAATATAATATTTTATGCAATGAATAGAAAATAATTAAAATAATAGAATTACCTAGATGAATACCACAATCATCAAAATCTTACCCAAACTAATAAAAAAGCAATGTATTAATCATAGCTCCCAGAACTCTAGTTGTGGGGTTTAGTTCCTCAAGAATTTAAAATACATTGTAAATGATGAATTCATAAATCAAAAGAATTACGCTTACAAATGATAAGATCAAATGTTCTTCTTCTTCAAATATTCAACAGAGTTTCACAAAACATAATCAAAAGATGAATTCAAGACTTCAATGCCAAAACATAAACTAACAGTGTTTTGAAAATAGTCCAAGATGCAAAGAAAAACCTAAAAGAAGCTATTTATACCTTAAAATTTAAAATATAAAATTCAAACAACCAAACTTCCACACAACAATTGGCGATAAGGCCGTAGCTTATCACTTAGTTGACATCTTATCAGCCAACTCATCAACTAAATTATTTAGCAGCTAAACATTATTTTAGTCTGACAATGAAGCTGATGTCTTATCACTTGTCTGGTGACTGGTTAGAATAGTCATCACATGAGTCTTTATACAGTATTTCAGGGTGATGATGAAGCTGGTGGCTTATCACTAGGATGAAGACTTAGTAGTATAGTCATCATTTTCCTCTTCATACACTATTTAAGGATAACGATAGAGTTGATTTCTTATCACTTGGGTGATGACTTATTATATCAAGTCACCAAAACAAATTTTTATTCTTTTTCATTAGTTTTCTCAAGTCATGACTTTTCCTGCATAAATAAAAAAAATATAATAAATAAAAACACAAGTTTCTTAAGAACTTATGATTATTCAAAGGTAAAAGCCTCAAGTGTGTTGTCAAGAAGCCAACACATCAATACCCTCAACTTAAAATACTTGCTTGTCCATAATAAACTACATAATATAGTATTGTGTACATAATAGAATCAATGGATAGATTAGCATCTCTATTTTCCCACTCAAGCCAATTAAGATAAATGTGAACTTTTTGGCAAGTGATTACAAGATTCCATGCTTAGGGTAATGGTTCAAACAAGTAACACTATGTATACTTGCAGTATTTGCTCAAAGAGTCAGCATCACAAGTACCATTCTCATGCCCTCACTAAAAGAAAGAAGTTCATTGTACTGAAAATTACTTTTTAATCTAAGGATCAGGAATTTCCATGTCTCATCATCACAAAGAAGTTTAAAATTGTACACGTACTATACCATAGGTTTGCCCTTACCATATTTATTATATCATCTAGTAGTTAAACGAAGATCATTATAGTGCTTTCTTGTCTTGTATTAAAGGCTTAAGTTCTGGAAAGAGAAATTCAAGATTAGTCACATAGCCCCCCCTCTTTTTTATTTACCAAATCTAGCCACTTCCATGCTTATTAATTTGCTTGCTTCCTTTATTTCCCTTTATTGGTGTAATAATTTTTGTGAGTTGGTTTTATACTTAGCACTTTCACACCATTTTATTCTTTTTATATCCTTTACAACTATTTCCATACCCTCTTCCAATAATTATCTCCTCTATCATAGTTATCCTCAATTTAGGCGATTTTCCTGAGTTGATGTGTATGATGTCCAAAAGAAAGACTAGGTCCAAAATAAAAGGTTTAACTGTGAAAATAGTGAAAAGAGTTTAGGTTGTGAGAAAACAAAAGATATAATGGCTCAAACAGGAATCAGAAAGGATTTACTAACCATCATTTGGGTTGTTTGTTTTGGCTAAGTGGACTACCTATTACTAATAGACTGTACTCATTTCTTAGCTACCTGCTTACACCCTAACAGAAAGACCTGGGAAAGATTTGGATACATGAACACAATAAGAAAAATAATATATCTCACATACTCATGTAACACTCATGTAACAGAATAATAATGTGATCACTGACACTTCAATTAATACTCAAGCTTAAGTAGTGATTGGCATATTTTTATACTTTCACAGATAGATATGATTTTCCCAAACTCCCCATAGCATCAATCTCACAGAAAAAACAAATTTAGATAGGGTCATAAATTTTTAAACTTTCACACATATAAAACTTGCTACTCATTCATATCCACTCATTGCATAGATAACAAAAAATAAACACAAACCAAACACAATATAAAACTATCTTAAACTCCTAAACATGTCGGTTCCCTAGATAGTGCATAATGGGATAGAACACAAGTAATAAATCCTTGAGGTTTCAAGTACCCCCACCCTCATTAAAAAACTATCCATTGTCCTTAATGCACTAATTCTGAATTTCAAGAGCATAGGTAAGAACATACCTGCAGCACCCTAGGAGTTTATGCCATGTGACACTGTGTGTGCTACTGCATCAAAAGCATTAGGAACATCAATAGTTGTACCAATTTCCACTGATGCACTCATAACATTGTTTTATGGAGTGAAGTACTCCTCAAAAGTTCAGTAGTGTCCATTTCATAAGGTAGTCCACTTCCCAGAGCTCTAGCATATAGTGCTTCTTCTCTTGGTTTTTCTGCTTTCTTACACTTTTTCCTTGCCTCTTGAAACTCTCTTTTCTCTTTCTTTTTCGTCTTAATATCAAGCCTTTTCTTTTTATCACCCCCACTTGTTTTTCTTTTACCTTTTCCTTTCGCATTAATTGGTTTCCTGGTAATATAAAATAACACTTCTTCCTCTTCTTCTGATTCCACATCATTTGAGATGGAGAATTTCAATTTTTGATGGCTCTGTAAAGTTATAATATCATCTCAAACTGTCTCTCTAATGCTGCCTCAATCCTAGTAAGATCAGGAATAGTGATTTTTTCCAATCTTTCATTAACTCGACATTCTATGACCCCAATATACCCATGAAGAATTACATTAGGTGCCACAACTTCTTTGGTTTTCTATCAACAAATGTCTCAAATTATTTGGTGAAGAGCTTTAACTGAGCGTCAAATATCTTTCCTTGTTTGACTATCTTTTTAAAATTCTTATGAGTAATAGCATACTAAAAAAATAGTAGTTGTGATAACTGTTGGTCCTTCTATCTTAGGTGTACGTACACTAGTTGAAGAGGAGTTAGCTTGAAAATATTTTTCTAATGGAACTTTCATACCTTTTGTAGATTCGAAGATATGTACAGGTGCTTGAGTTTCCTCTGTGGCTAGAGTATCATCTCCAAAGTTAGTTCCTTTGCCTAAACTCAATGTAGGCCAATTTTAATATCTCCGATCAAAATTATGTATCTTCATTACCTTTGCCATATTATCTAGTCTAGGAATCAAAGGGACACGAGCTTCCTCGCATATCCTAGTGATCAATCAAGGAAAAGGGTATGATCTATCTATTTTTGTAGCTCGAATATTGATTTCATCGGCAGTTATCTCACAAAAATTCAATAGGATCCTAGGCATGATACATGCTACCAATACTATTCAATCATTACTAATGTATTGTCATCTATTGTCGGCATCAATGTATATTGTACAACTCCCCACCAGAACTGTTCCATCAGAAATAATGCATTTCTCATAATTCTTACATGGGTTATTCACCTATTTCCGTCCTACTTCTGCTAATATTTATGCTAACCAAGGGCGTTGTTAGTTCTGTCATTCAACCACTAATTGAAATCAGGAATAGTAGTTTAAGGTATGAAATCTGCTCTGTGCAAAAATCTGTTAATAGTGCAATCAAATAGTTCCACTATAACCCTCGCACTGGTATTCGATCCATGTTGGGCATGTCCATGGCCTTCTCTCTTTTCTTACACATATTCTCAAAGGACGCCGTATAGTTTGAATAAAATTCCGTCAACATAATCAGATAGTATAATTCCCCTCTTTTGTTGGTCTATTCTAGATCATACACCTTGAATGTACTTTAAATTTGAGGATACTTTCTTAGCTTAGATGTAATGATCCTGAATTTTTAGAACAAAGGCTTTTTCATATTTCATCTCCCAGTGGCTTCCAATGCATCACATCATGGAGAAACTTCTTTCTTTGATGAAAAAAAGATTCTCTAGAATTACCTCGCTCACCATATAATTTGCAAAATCGCATATCAAGGTATCTTCTACAGAATAGAAACCAAGATTTCCTCATCCAGAAATGCATCATTAATCTTAAATTCATCTCTAACTGCTTGCTCCCTTTCCAGCCTAGACAGGTGGTTCGTAACTTGATTTTCACAACCCTTTCTATATTTGACTTCAAAGTCAAATTCCTGAAGTAGTAGCACCCATCTAATCAATCTTGGCTTCACATCCTTTTTTGCTATCAAATATCTTAAGGCTCCATGGTCAGTGTGGACCACTACCTTGGTTCCTAGAAAATAAGAAAAGAACTTCTCAAAAGCATAAACCACTGTAAGAAGTTCCTGTTCTGTGATGGTGTAGTTCTTTTGGGCTCTATTCAGTTCTTTTCTTGCATAGTAGATAGGATGAAATAGTTTATCCTTATTTTGGCAAAGTACAGCCCCAAGTGCAACACCGCTTGCATCACACATAATCTCAAATGGTTTTGACCAATCCGGTGCAATAATAATAGGAGCGTCAACTAGCTTCCCTTTAAGGAATTCAAATGCCTTCAAGAAATCATCATCAAAGTTGAACTTATCCTCATTCTCCAAAGTTTACAAAGTGGATTTGCAATTTTTGAGAAGTCCTTTATAAATCTCTGATAGAAGTCCATGTGACAAAGGAAACTACGCACCTCCTTTACTAAAATGGGAGGTGGTAACTTCTCAATAACCTCGACCTTAGCTCGATCGACCTCAGTACCCTTTGCTTAAATTTTGTGGCCAAGCACAATGTCCTCCTTCACCAAGAAGTGGAATTTTTCCCTATTAAGCACAAGGTTAAACTTTTCACACCATTGCAAGGCTCTACTCAGATTCACCAAAAAAATCTCAAGCGAATCACCTACCACAAAAAAATCATCCATAAATACCTACAAGGTGTCTTCAACCATATCTGAGAAAATAGACATCATGCACCATTGAAAGGTAGTGGGTGCATTACATAAACCAAATGGCATCCGCTTGAAAGCAAAAGTACCATACGGGCAAGTTAATGTTATCTTCTCCTGAAAAATCTGATTATAACTAGAATACCCAACTAGAAAACAATACCAACCTCTTCTCGCCAACTGATCAAGCATCTAATCCATAAAAGGCATTGGGAAGTGGTCTTTCAAAGTCCATGACTTGAGCTTGCGGTAGTCCATACAAACTCTCCACCCAGTCACAGGTCTGAGTAGAATCAACTCATTCTTCTTATTTGCTACAACCGTCATGCCCCTTTTCTTAGGCACACATTTGATAGGGCCTACCCATTTACTATCCAAAATAGGATATACCACTCCTGCATCAAGACTTTTGATGATCTTCTTCTTAACAATCTCTTACATAGGTGGGTTAAGATAGCGTTGGTGCTCAATTATTGGTGTGCAGTCTTCCTCCAACTAAATTTTGTGAGTGCAAATACCTAGAGGGATGCCAATTATATCCGCAATAGTCCACCCTATTGCCCTTTTGTACCTCTGAAGAACTAAAATAAGTGCCTCCACCCGCTACTTACCGTAATAAGCTGCAATAATCATAGGTAGTGTGTTTCCACTTCCTAGAAATATGTATCGAAGGTGACCTAGCAATTCTTTCAACTCCAACATCGGTGGCTCCTCAATAGATGGCTTAGCTGGTGGTGTTGCATAATTTTTAAGATCTTGATCCAGCTTCTTAGGAGCATAAGAATATGATCTCATTCTCATCAAAGTACAAACAGTTCTTTCATACTCTTCAATGCCCTCACAATCAAAATTTATCAAGACTGCAGCTAAGGGCTCAACAACAAATTTCTCTTCTATCGAAACTTCCTGCTCATCCTCGTAGTAAACATCAATAATAGAGAACACACTTATTTCATTGTGCTGCTTCATATATTGGCACACATCAAACCAAACCACTTCATCATTAAGCCTGAATAAGAGCTCATTAGCTCGTAAATCAATAAGCATGCTTTCGATTGCGAGGAAAGGTTGACCCAAGATTATGGGCACCTCAAAATCCACCTCGCAATCTACAATAAAGAAATTGACAAGAAATATAAAGCTGGCCACCTTCACTAGCACATCATACAAAATACCAACTGGCCATTTTATTGACTTGTCCGCCATCACTAGTCCCATGTTTATGGGTGTGGAGTCTCCCAAACCCAGCTTCTTATAAATAGCAAGCGGCCTCAGGTTTATACTTGCTCCCAGATCACACAAGGCCTTAGCAAAATCAAGAGACCCAATAGTATAAGGAATCGAGAATGCTCCTCAATTTTCTTTCTTTTACACTAAAGGCCTTGTTGAGATAGCACCACAGTGATGAAGATTATCTACCGGTTCATAACTCACTACTCTATTCTTTGTCACTAGGTCTTTCATGAACTTAGCATACCCAGGCATATGCTCTAGTGCCTCCATTAAAGGTATATTCACCATCAGCTACTTCAGAATAGCCATGAATTTGCTAAACCTTGTATCATATACTTTTTTCTTTAATTTATGAGGAAAGAAAGGCAGTGGTTTTTGGAGAGTAGTCACCACTACTTTTGTAAGACCCCGTAAAATCCTAATCTTAATTTAGTCCTTTAGGCTTGTCAAGGGGTCCTAGACTTAGAATATTTTAGCTAAGTACTTAGACTTTGTGTCATTTTAGCCTATGAAGGTTGGAAAAATCATTTCGTGACCTTTACATCCATTAAATATTAATATTTAGGTTAATTCATGATCAAGAATGTCCGTAGTTTTTTCTGGACAAGTTTTAAATTTTTTGGACTTAATTTTAAGCTTCGTTGGAATCCCAAAATAGTGGATCAACGTGATCTTGGCGTGCCACATCGACTATCACATTGATTAATATTTTCCCCAGCTACCAGAATCTAATTCCAGTGAATTGATGCAAATATGGTGCAATGCATTGGCTATCAAGTCGATGCCATTGATGTGCTTCGGCGACCTGTACTGTAGCCCAGTTTTTAGTCATTAAAAGACCTCATTCTTGGGTGTATTTGGGTCATTTCCCCACATCCTTCAGCCTCCAAAACATGAAATTAAGCCCTTTGGAGAGCAAATATACTCATTCATTCTCCAATTAGCTCAAGAATAAAATCCTAGGTGCTTAAATTCCAAATCAAGAACTTAAGATTCAACCATAAACTTTCAGGAATTCTTCAACACAGGTATGTGAAGTGTTCATCCAAGGGTTCCTTCCACCCTTGGATTCCAAGAAGTAGTAGAGGCATTCCACCATTTAAACACACTGGCCTTGACTTCCATGAATGGACCATCAATCACTGCAAAAGCTACAAAGTAAGAAAATATATTCTTAGACAAAATACACATCATAAATAGTTATTCAGTCAATTCTTATACCCCATCCCAATAAGAACAACACACTATATCATCATAAATCCTATTTATGATAAGAATTTGCACTACATGTATCCTTTTCCTAAATAATCTCTATAAGAAAAGGGAAACCTTCAAAGGTATCCTTTTTTTATCCATATTGTCTTAAAAATCAGCATGCTCTTTTCTTTCTCTCTCAAATAATCCCAACTGGAACACACTGTAAATTTTCCAAAAGCATTTAAAATCTACAATGGCTTATACCACTTCCTTAGTTCCCCATTAACATAATATTAACAATGACATGATTGCACACTTCTTCTCCAAAATTCAAATACAACAAATCAACATTCGAACCACTATTATAGAAATATTTACTTTTCTCTTCTAGTTGACTTTCCTTGGTAGAATAAATAGGCAAGTAGTAGTGAAGGGCACCCAATTGTGTCCAATTGTCATACAAGACACTTGAATATCCATATTTGGTTTCCCATAATATCTATTGATCAAACATGTCCCTATCCTTTAGCATATACTTCTATGTTACCCTCTCTTCATTTCCACAAATTATGGTCAAACCTTTTTGCAATACTTATTTCATATGTAGTTAGTCCATAGTGTTTTTGAGTCCTAAAGATCCACCAATGCTTTTGAAATAGAGCTTTAGACACATAGAATAATAACTTAAAACACAACCTACATTTATCTTTCGGACTGTAGATCATTCTAAGCTACCCAATGTTAATTTTTGGCCATCTCCCTAAAGTTCAAAATAAATATTGCAAAGATTCTATGTAATTCATGAATAATGCACTTTTGGAGGATTAATTGCACATAGTAAATAGATGGGAATGCTTCTACAAATATTATTAATCAAAATTTCCTTACTATAAAAAGATAGTATCTTCTACTTTCATGCTTGAAACATATTTTGGAAAGTCTTCATTGGGTCTACAAAATACACATTTCTCTTCTTGGACTGACTAATTGGGCAACTTAAGAACATCAGTAGGATTTTTCTCTATTAAAACCAGTACAAGCTTCAAAATCCTTGATGTGAATATAAGCAACTTATGATATACAAGAAAGACACTCGTCTTTGTTAATCATATGACCAGACTACTTTTCAATATCTGAGAATATCCATCATTATTTTCAAGGACTTGCCATCAGAAGAAGTAAAATAGATGGTATCATTAGCGTATGCTAAAAGACTAACATTTTTGCACCAATTTGGAAAACTAAAATCCTCATAATCTACATCAAAAAATAAAGAATCAAGAGTCTTTATGAATCCTCTAAATATAGAATGAACAAAGTTGGGCATAAGGGATGCCCTATTTGTACTCCCATTTTTTAATCAAAAAATCTATGGTCCTAGCCATTTATTAGGATTGAATATAGGTTGTTAGCCTCCAATCTCAAAATCTTATACACCACTACAACTTCAAGGCCCATCTTTTCAAGTACTTTAATAAATAAAGGCCCAATCCACCCTCATATTAGACTTATCCATATCAAACTCAATCACCACATTTTCTAGATTTCCACTTAACGTAATATCATAAATAATCTATATGCTAACAACACATTTTCAGTGACACTCTTACTTTTTATAAAATAGGATTTGTTTTTTTAAAGTAAGAGTAGGTAGTAAATCTTCAAATATATCATGCAACACTCTTGATACTACTTTATTTAGGAACTTACTCAAAATAATTGATCTTATGTCCGAAAAAGATTTTATAATATGTTTTTTGACAATATAACATAAATTTTCTAAGTGATGGACTTGGGAATAGTGTTTCCTATAAAAAACAATCACTACTTTAAAAGCATCCCCTCTAACTATGTAATAGAACATTTGAAAAAAGTGGCTAGTAATCCCATCAAAATAACAAACACTATCACCATTCATTTCAGACATTACCTTTTTATCTTTCTCCTATAGGGCAAGGTATTTATAGCTTTGTTGGACTCATTAGAAACTAGACTTGGTATGTATTTTAGCAATGAAAGATCATCTTCTCTTTAAATACCTAAGAATTGATATTTATAAAATGATAAGCTGCAGTAAACACCTGTTCAACACTCTCCATCCATGTTCCCTCCATATTTTGGATCCTGCTAACAAACAATCTTTTTCACCTTCTATTAACTAGGTTGTGAAAAAACCTAGTGGTCTTTTACCCTTTTGTAAACCAATGCATATCTAATTTTTTCCTCCAAAACACTTCTTCATAATGTATGTATTTTTTCTACTCTGTTTGTGCCTTGTGCAGAACTATTCTATTTCTAACAATAGATCTTTTTCAAACAACTCCTCCATTAATTAAATAATTTCTTCTCTGACTATTAATTACATTAAAATGTCATATAAATTAGTTTTACTCTAGTTAGTCAAATTTGTCTTTGCCTTCTCTAGTTTATATTTTAGATTGAAAAATATGTTAGTGCCCTCTACAGAAACCTAATTTTTTCTCACCACTTGTTGAAAATCTTCCTTTAGTGAAAAATATGTGAAAAATCTTAAAGATCTTCTCACTATATTAAACTCATTTCCGCAAGAAAGTATAAGGATAATGATCATAGCCAATCCTTGCTAAAAGTTCATACTCCACCAAACCAAAATAAACAAAAAAAAATTGATTCACTAGGAACCTATATAATCTTTTGAAATATCACACACTATCAAATATATAATTCCACTAAGTGAAAGGACTTCAATTGAAGTTAACGTCAACTAGATAGCAAGAATTCACACAATAAGCAAAATCTTCCTATTCTTGAGGATACACAAAAAGGACCCAATCTTTTCCTCATCACTTATGATGACATAAAAGTCACACCCAAACAACAAAGGCTAGGTCATATTCATACTTAGTGCATAAGTATCTTCCCATAAGCTTAATCTCTGAAATATCATATTTAACATACACCATAGTAGTCACAAAAGACTGACCAACTTTTTTAAATAAAATTCTTAAGCTTAATTATTGGCCAGAATCAATATTGATATCCACCTAAATAACATTCCTGTAATTTCTAGTTATTAGGCCTATTTTGGATGTTTCAGAGTAGAATTTAGGTTTAATCCTTAGTTTTGGTAGCTTTTGTTGTTCGTGGAAACTTAGTTTAGGTTTTATTCTTAGTATTATTATATCTTAGGGATCTAGATTAGGCTAAATTTAGAAGCCTACGATAGGCTTTGTTCGTCATTCGTATTTCTACAGTAAACACATTGATGACCCCTTAACTTGATACCAACTTTTCCTTATACGCATCAACTAGGACTTGTTCTTTTTAAACAACTCAAGTAAGAAAATAGAGAGAGTCAAAATATACTAATGATGATGTGGAAAATAATCAATTAAACATTTGTTCATGCCAATTAAACTAAAGAAAATAAGTAAAAACTATATTTAAAGCTCCTGACCCTAATATCCCATGCCTCAGGGGATCATCTTCCCCATTGAAATGTGAAAAAAATAATCGCTTCCAGCACTTTTAAAATTTTAAATCCTTAAATAGAGGTTGGATATTTTGATTTAGATCTATTTCTCCGGCATCTGTTGACTCCACTACTTTTAACAATTTGGTCATTATATCTTCCATAGACAGAACCCAAAATTATTCGAAACATTATTGTGAGTCACAGGTGGTACATATAATTCACGCCTATCATTTTTTTCTTCCAGATTCCTTGGTCACAATCTCTATAGCCATCTTTATCATATTAATTCTAACTATGATTTCCTTGGTCGTTGCCCCAAAAACCCACTATTTATTGAAATAGTTCTCCTCCCCATAGTCCAATTCAGCTCTCATACTATGTGACCCCAAAAGTTTAAGTTTCTCTACACTTCCTAAGATAAAATTATTGGTGAGTAAATCCATCTGTGACTTCAAGTGAGCCATATCCTAATCAAATTCCTTTTATCTTTCACATTGCTCTGTTGATATCCCACTGGAGTAAGTATTAATTGCTACCTCAAAGTGCCTGATATGCCAAGTTCTAATTCTCTTAGTCATTTTCTCCAACACCTCTACACCTTTACCAAAAGTGAGATCTGCTCCTGTAATATTATCTACACTTAGATTTGTATTTGCATTCATGGCCCTACACAATGTCTCAATTAGATGTTCATATATCGGTTTGTGGTTAGGACATTGTGTCAACTACTTGTTGAACCTACTCCAAGTTTCATAAAGGGCGTCATTAGGCAGTTTCCTAAAGCGTCTGATCTTATCCCTCAACTCTAGCATCCTACAAGGTGGAAAGAACCTTACTACGAAAGCTCCTTTTAGTTGGCTCTAGTTTGTATAGGATTGGGTGCCAGCTTCTTCAGCCACAGAGTTTCCTCCCTAGAGAGAGAAGGTGGAAATAATATCAGATGAATGGCATATTGTCATACTCCAGGATTATCAAATGACATACGAGTATTGATGAAATTCACCAAATGTGTGTCAGGGTCATCCCCTTGTAATCCACCAAATAACACCTTTAAGTTGAGAAGATTCATCATCATGATCGTGATATTAAATTTTTTCCTCTTAGTAAATTATGTTGGGATGATTTCTCCAGTATCTCCAGTAAATCAGAATCATCATCATCTAGATCGAATTAGACCGCAGACTGTTGGTGCACCCTTCCTCTTGCTTGCAGATTTTGATTTTCTGGTATGATGTTTTTAGCTTGTCTAGTGAATTAACAAAATTATCATCACCCAAGTCATTATCATCCACATTAGGTACATACCAAGTTATTATGGCATTCTGTAGGTTAGTCTATGCATTTTCCAAAGGGGCTAATCTTTCATCCTTTTGTAGTTTAGCCATGCTACCTATTATTTGAGGTTCTGGGTTGAAAGGTAATATTGGATCTCCTAACCGTCGAGTTCGTGACATGAAAATAAATATCCTTCAATTATATAAAAAAATTAATAAAAGTAAAATTAGGAAACTTGACTGAGAATAAAATAATGTGCATATCCTTAATTGACGATTGTTTTCCCCGGCAATAGTGCCAAAATTTGATACGCTCAAATTACAACTCTCTTTTTAAAGTGTAAGCGGTGGTAGTCAAATATATAACCTAACTAGGTTAGCGTCTAATACCATAGGGAATATGTTGTTGATTAAGATGATTTATGATTTAACTCACTAATAGCCAAGAGTTTCCTATAAATGGGCGTTTCCTATAATAATAGATTATAGTTAATGTTAGGGTTTTGCTCAAAACCTTAAAGTCAATATTATGGAATTTTGAATCAGTAATGAATTCAAACTAAAGTTGTGATCACTATAATTAATATCAATGTTAATTAGCAGTTAAGGGATACGATTCTTATGACTTGTGGGAAACACGAAATTATAAAAGTCTACAATTTATCGTAGTGTTTTTCAACCGACCTAGATATTAAGTCGCTAATTCTACAAAACTTAGGGAAACTTTATATTCTTGTTGGTTTTATTTCGAGTTGATTTATGTTGTTACAATATTATCAATTAGATGAAAAGTGTATATTTCCAAATCCTCATTGATAATTCATGATATTTAATATATTTCTCACTTAAAGCAAACCAATGTTAGGAATATAATATTTTATTCAATGAATAGAAAACAATTAAAATTATAGAATTTCCTAGATAAATCCCACAATCATCAAAATCTTACCCAAACTGACAAATAAGCAACGTATTAATCATAGCTCCCAGAACTCTAGTTGTGGGGTTTAGTTTCTCAAGAATTTAAAATACATTATAAATGATGAATTCATAAATCAAAAGAGTTAAGCTTACAAAAGATAAGATCAAATGTTGTTCTTCTTCAAAGATTCAACAGGGTTTCCCCAAAACTTAATAAAAATATGAATTCAAGACTTTAATGCCAAAACATAAACTAACGGTGTTTTGAAAATAGTCTAAGATGCCAAGGAAAACCTAAAAACTGCTATTTATACCTTAAAACTTATAATATAAGATTCAAACATCCAAACTTCCACACAACAATTGACGATAAGGCCGATAGCTTATTACTTCATTGATATCTTATCAGCCAAGTCACCAACTAAATTATTCAACAGCTAAAAATTATTTCAGGCTGACAATGAAGCTGATGTCTTATCACTTGGCTGGTGACTTATAAGAATATTCATCACTTGAGTATTTATATAGTTTTTTAGGCTGATGATGAAGCTGGTGACTTATCAATTGGATGAAGACTTATCAGTATTGTCATCATTTTCCTCTTCATACACTATTTAAGGATGATGATGAAGCTGATTTGTTATCACTTGGGTGATAACTTATTATATCAAGTCACCAAAACAAATTTTTATTCTTTTTCATTAGTTTTCTCAAGTCATGACTTTTCCTGCATAAATAAAAAAATATAATAAATAAAAACACAAGTTGCTTAAGAAATTATGATTATTCAAAAGTAAAAGCCTCTAGTGTGCTATCAAGAAGCCAACACATCAACACCCTCAACTTAAAATACTTGCTTGTCCATAAAAAACTAAATAATATAGTATTTTGTACACAATAGAGAATTAATGGATAGATTAGCATCTGTATTTTACCACTCAAGTCAATTAAGAAAAATGTGATCTTTTTGCCAAGTGATTACAAGATTCCATGCTTAGCGTAAAAGTTCAAACATACTTGCAGTATTTGCTCAAAAAGTCAGCATCACAAGTGCCATTCTCATGCCCTCACTAAAAGAAAGAAGTTCATTGTACTGAATGTTACTTTTTAATTTTAGGATCAGGAATTTCCAATCTCTCACCACCATCAAGAAGTTTTAAATTGTGCACGCACTATACCATAGGTTTGCCTTTACCATATTGCTTAGGTCATCTAGTAGTTAAACTAAGATCATTATAGTGATTTCTTGTCTTGTATTGAAGGCTTAAGTGATGGAAAGAGAAATTCAAGATTAGTGACATAGCCCCCCCTCTTTTTTATTTACCAAATATAGCCACTTCCATGCTTATATATTTGTTTGCTTCCTTCATTTCCCTTTATTGGTGTAATAATTTTTATGATTTGGTTTTATTCTTAGCAATTTCACACCATTTTCATCTTTTTATATCCTTTACAACTTTTTCCGTACCCTCCTCTAATAATTATCTCCTCTATCATAGTCATCCTCAACTTAGGCAATTTTCCTGAGTTGATGTGTATGATGTCCAAAAGAAGGACTAAGTCCAAAATAAAAGGTTTAACTGTGAAAATAGGTAAAAGAGTTTAGGTTGTGAGAAAACAAAAGATATAATGGCTCGAATAGGAATCAGAAAGGATTTACTAACCATCATTTGGGTTGTTCGCTTTGGCTAAGTGGACTACCTATCAATAATGGCTAAGTGGACTACCTATCAATAATAGACTGTGCTCATTTCTTAGCTACCTTCTTACACCCTAACAGAAAGACCTAGGAAAGATTTGGATACATGAGCACAATAAGAAAAATAGCATATATCACAAACTCATGTAACACTCATGTAACAGAATACTAATGTGATCACCGACCATTCAATTAATACTCAAGCTTAAGTAGAGATTGACATATTTTTATACTTGCGTAGACAAATGTGATTTTCCCAAATGCCACATAGAATCAATCTCACAAAAAAAAAACAAATTTAGATGGGGTTATAATTTTTTAAACTTTCACACATGTAAAACTTGCTACTCATTTATATCCACTAATTGTATAGATAACAAAAAATAAACACAGACCGACCACAATATAAAACTATCTTAAACTCCTAAACATATCGGTTCCCTAGATAGTGCATAATGGGATAGAACACAAGTAATAAATCCTTGAGATTTCAAGTACCCCCACCCTCATTAAAAAATTATCCATTGTCATTAATGCACTAATTCTGAATTTTAAGAGCATAGGTGAGGACATACCTGTGGCACCTTAGGAGTTTATGCCATGTGACACTGTGTTTGCTACTGCATCAAAAACATTAGGAACATCAACAATAGCACCAATTTCCACTGATGCACTTACAACATTGTTTTATGGAGTGAAGTACTCCTCAACAGTTTCAGTAGTGTCTATTTTATTGGGTAGTCCACTCCCCACAGCTCTAGCACGTAGTGTTTCTTCTCTTGGTTTCTCTGCTTCCTTAGAATTTTTCCTTGCCTCTTGAAACTCTCTTTTCTCTTTCTTTTTCGTCTTAATATCAAGCATTTTCTTTTCACTACCCCCACTTATTTTTCTTTTACCTTTTCCTTTCGCATTGATTGGTTTCCTGGTAATATAAAATAACACTTCTTCCTCTTCTTCTGATTCCACATCATTTGAGATGGAGAATGTCAATTTTTGATGGCTCTTTAAAGCTATAATATCAGCTCAAACTGTCTCTAATGCTGCCTCAATCCTAGTAAGATCAGGAATAGTCATTTCTTCCAATCTCTCCTTACCACAACGTTCCATGCCGCCAATATACCCATAAAGATTTACATTAAGTGCCACAACTTCTTTGGTTTTCTATCAACATAAGACTCAAATTATTTGGTTAAGAGCTTTAACTGAGCTTCAAATCTCTTTCCTTATTTGACTATCTTTTTAAAATTCTTATGAGTAATAGTATACCCAAAAAATAGTAGTTGTGATAACTGTTGGTCCTTTTATCTTAGGTGAAGGTACACTATTTTTAGGGGAGGTAGCTTGAAAATATTTTACTAATGGAAATTTCATAACTTTTGTAGATTCGAAGACATGTACAGGTGCTTGACTTTTCTCTGTGGCTAGAGTTTCATCTCCAAAGTTAGTTCCTTTTACTAAACTCAATGTAGGCCAACTTTAATCTCTCTGATCAAAATTATGTATCTTCATTACCTTTGCCTTATTATCTAATCTAGGAATAAAAGAGACATGAGCTTCCTCGCATATCCTAGTGATCAATCAAGGAAAAGGGTATGATCTATCTGTTCTTATAGCTTGAATATTGATTTCATCGGCAGTTATCTCACAAAAATTCAATAGGATCCTAGGCATGAGATATGCTACCAATACTGTTCTATCATCACTAATATATTGTCACCTATTGTAGGCATCAATGTATATTATACAACTCCCCACCAAAACTTTTCCATCAGAAATAATGCATTTCTCATAATTCTTACACGAGTTATTCACCCATTCTGGTCCTACTTCTACTAATATTTGTGCTAACCAAGGGCGTTTTTAGCTCTTTCATTCAACCACTAATTGAAATTAGGAGTAGTGGTTTAAGGTATGAAATTTGCTTTGTGCAAAAATCTATTAATAGTGCAATCAAACACATCCACTATAACCCCTCGCACTGGTATTCGATCCATGTTGGGCATGTCTATGGCCTTCTCTTTTTTCTTACTCATATTCTCAAAGGATACCATATAGTTTGAATAAAATTACCTCATAATAATCGGATAGTATGATTCCCCTCCTTTGTTGATCTATTCTAGATCATACACCTTGAATGTACTTTAAATTTGAGGATACTTTCTTAGCCCAGATGTAATGATCTTGACTTTTTAGCACAAAGGCTTTTTCATATTTCATCTCCCAGTGGCTTCCAATACTTTATGATAAATTTTGGATGAACCCTCTACTTTCCATCTCACACCATCTCGAGTACCAGGGTTCTTACTCTTTATCATATCTTCTCCTAATGTAGAAATTCCTTCCATAGTATGTTCTGAAGTATGTGAAATTGATTTTTCTGAACACCCATAGTCTAATATATACTCAATCTTTATATCTAATACCCTCTTATCATACTGGAGGTTTGATTCCATTCTACAAAAACTCTGCCTCGTACGATAGCCTTACTGTCCAGGTCCCTCTTATTCATTTTCAGATACATTAAACAATCTTCTAGTTGAGGTGGTTTTTGTTACTCACTTGTAGGTACTCTTATGTTGACCTTTTAGAGTCATAGT
Organism: Capsicum annuum; assembly: GCF_002878395.1. Classification (NCBI taxonomy): domain Eukaryota; kingdom Viridiplantae; phylum Streptophyta; class Magnoliopsida; order Solanales; family Solanaceae; genus Capsicum; species Capsicum annuum. Next base: position 35,366 of record NW_025858718.1, read on the forward strand.
TGTATCTACAACATTAAACCCAAGTCAAGAGAGTATAAAGGGAAAGAAAGCATGGAAACTTGGTAATCAACTTAGTTGACAAGTCTTGACTTTGTTGACAAGTTATCAACTTTGTTCACCATCAAGCAAAATCAACCAATCTTTATGAATGTAGTTGATGACTTAATAGACAAGTCGTCACTTAGGTTATGTCTTTCCATCTGAGTTGTCACCCTTAAGTAGAACACATAGCACTCCAGACTCATTATCGATGACTTGGTGACAAGTCATCACTTAAGTGATGACTTATCAGCCTAGTCGTCACCCTCAAGTAGAATCCATAACACCTTAAAATCATAAATGATGACTTAAGTGATAATTCATTACTTAGGTGGTGGCTTGTCATCCTACTCATCAACCTAATATAAATTATAATGCACTTTTATTTCCATTTTATGGACTAGGTTTGATAATCATGTAAACCAATTGATGACATACAAACCCTAATCGTTAGTTCCTAAAAATAATGCACCATCAGTTTAATTCAATAAACTTGGAATGTTTTGGTACAGGGAATTACCAAATTCCAATTAGATTATTAAAGTTTATTCATTCAAAAGAAAAATGAACTTTATAACATAATGGGAATTCAATGCATGAGCAACTTACAAATTTTTGTTGATTTTGACGTACTAAGAATAAGAAAATTTGATATTGATTAAAGTTCTTCATGAATACCTTGCACTCTTTTATGCACAATTTAGAATAAAAATCTCCTTTCCACAAAATAGAGAGGAAGACTTTTGAACACACCTTGAAGATGACTTCAACTAGCACAAACGACTAGTTAATATTAAGTTTATTATGGAAATATGAGACATTTTGTATCTTAAATTGCGTATGCTTGGAGAATTTCCACAGAGGAGAGGAGTTCAATTTTCTATAGAGCATGCATTTAGAAGTTTGAAAGAAATAGGGAACTTTATAAGTTTAAAAGAAATAAGAGATAAAAAATCCCAACTGGTTCAGACTTTTGTATTTTATAATTCTCTCAAAGTGTTTTGTATTTTTTAATAAAACAAAGGTTAAAATATAAAAAATACAAGGTAAAAATAATTTTGGAGTGTGAATTTAATCAATTTGAATAGGTTAGGGTTTGGTTCTGGTTAAAATGACTTTCCTGGGATGAAGATTTAGTTGAAGACAAGAAGTAATGGATCATCACTTTGTTGATGGCCTATCAATATTATCATCAACTATATCCAGATTATGCTTTTTCTTTGCTCCAGTTGATTACAAGAAGTTATGGCTCATCACTTTGTTGATGGCCTATAAACCTTGTTTTCAACTCTATACATTTTACGCATTTTTCTTTACTCCAATGGATTACGAGAAGTAATAGATTGTCACTCTGTGGATGTCTTATCAATCTTGCGCCTAACTCTATCAAGATTTTCCTAATTACTTTCTCTTAAGTTGACTATAGGATTGAAAACTCTTCAACATGTTGACAAATTATATATCCTACTTATTCAAACAATTTCAACTTTGTTCCTGCACATCTTAGAAAACACATTACACATGGTAAAATTATTAACAAATAAAATATTTACAACACCAAATTTTTGTTGCCTCCCAATAGTGCCTGATTTAATGTCGTGACATGGATCGATTATCTTGATTACTCATAATTTGTCATGATATACCTTAGACAACAATTTTACCTCATCCATTGGGCCAATACAATGTTTGATTCTTTTCTCATTAACCTTGAACAAATACCTTTCTTGGTTTTCAAGTTAAACCATACCCAATGGAAAAACATGGGTTATTTTAAATGGTCCTGACCATTTTGACTTCAACTTCTCGATAAAAAGTTAAAATCTCAATTTAAAGAGAATTACCAATAACCTACTTAAAAGTATCTTTTTTTAATTACTTGATCTAGTACTGCTTAATACTATCATTAGACAGATCAACTCTTTCATAAGCTAAGAGATTAAACACATTCATCTAATTAAGTAGATCCAACCTCAAATCAACTGCATCATTCCAACTTAAGTTCAAATTCTTAAGTGGCCACAACACTTATGTTCAAGTTCTATTAGCAGAGAAAGGCTTTACCAAACACCAACTTGCAAGGGGAAATTCTGATGACTGTCTTGAAAATTGTCCGATATACCCAAAAGGCATCATCATGTTTTCTTGACCAATCACTTCTATTTGTATTTACAGTCTTGGCCAATATAGACATGATTTCCCTGTTCGACACTTTTAGTTGCTCATTTTTTATGGTTGATAAGGTGTGGCTACCTTGTACTATTGTCCTCCATCACTTATTATGGTTCTTGGACACCAAAGAATGATAAGATATTCTTTCTCAAGACCGTAACTACCCTTTTGCCTTTATTATCTACCAAAGAAAAAAGTTCAACCCACTTGGACACATTGTCCACTGCAAGAAAGATATATTTGAAACCATAAGATCTTAAAAAGGGTCCCATGAAATCGATGGCTAGATGTCAAACAACTCCACTTCCAACATCTTAGTCATTAGAATTTCATGATGTCTATAGATAGATCCCTGTCATTAACCTTGATCACAAGCCCTGACAAAATCATAAGCATCTTTGTTAACTGAGGGCTAATAGTAACAACTTTGTAAAATCTTTCTCCTAGTTTAATCACTTACATGATGTCCCCCAACTGGGAAAGAATGGCAATCCTCCAAAAGTTTTAACATCTCAACCTCTGATATACTTCTTCTAATGATGTTATCAGCACAACATCTAAACAAATAAGGCCCGTTCCATAAATACTTGGTCACATCATGTAGAAATTTCTTCTTTGGATAAAACCTGAGATTATCTAGAACGATGTCACTGACAAAAATATGAAAAATCTGCATACCACAATACAGATTTTAAATAAGCAGTAAGAACGTGCTCATTCAGAAAAGAATCATCAATTTCAAGTTCCTCCTCACTCTTCTGTACATCCTTTAACCACGACAGGCGGTCTAGTACTTTCTTTTCACACCCTTTTATCATTGACTTCAAAATCAAACTCCTAATTTAATAGTACCTATCTTATAAGACTCGATTTAGCATTTTTTTTTGATGTAAGGTATCTCAGCGCTGCATGATCAGTGTTAACCACTACCTTGGTTCCCAATAAATATGCCCAAAACTTGTTGAAGGTATAAACCATGGCTAAAATCTCTTGTTCTGTTATAATGTATCTCTTTTGTGCCCTATTTAAAGATTTACTAGTGTAATAAATGGGGTGAAAAAACTTTTCCTTCCATTAACCAAGAACATCTCTAAGTGCAACCCCGCTCGCATCATACATCACTTCGAATGGATTTAACCAATCTAGGGCAATCATAATTGGAGAAACAACTAATTTCTCTTTAAGGAATTGGAATGCCTTTAAATACTCCTCGTCAAACACAAACTTGGTTTCCTTTTCCAATAATTTGCAAAGTAGGTTTGCAATTTAGGAAAAATATTTTATCAATATCTTGTAAAAACCTTTATGGAGTGACATTTTTCCCAGTTTAGGATAAGCATTACCAAAGTTCGCCAAGCAACTTTTGAACGAATGACCAACCATGCAGAAATCATCCTTGAATACTTTAAGTTTGTCATCCACCATTCAGGAGAAAATGGACATCATACACCTTTGGAAGGTGGTTGGTGCATTACACAACCAAAACTACATTCTCTTAAAAGAAAATGTTTCGTATGGACAAGTGAATGTTATTTTCACTTGATCCTCAGGCGTAATAGAAATTTTATTGTAGCCTGAGAATCTATCTAACAAGCAATACTGATCACTTCCTATCAATCAGTCAAGCTTTTGGCTATAAAAGACATTGGAAAGTGATATTTTAACATCCACTTATTTGGTTTTCTATAATCCATACACCCCACTAACCAGTAACCGTCCTGAGTGGAATTAGCTCATTCTTCTCATTTTCCAATACCGTCATAACTCCTTTCTTAGGAAAACACTGGACAAAACTTCCACTTACTATAAAAAATTAGGTAAACTACCCCAGGATCCAAGCACTTTATTATATCTTTTTTCACTACTTCTTGCATCAATGAATTTAGCCTGTGCTTGTGGTCAATAGTAGGAGTACAATCATCTTTTACCTTAATCTTATGCGTGCAGATACCAGGTAAAATACCTATGATGTCAACGATCATCCACCCAATAGCCCTCTAATATCCTCTTAATACTAAAATAAAAGTCTCTACTTGATGCTCCACCAAATCTGCTTCTTATATAATAATCGGTAATGAGTTTCCATCACCTAGAAACATATACCACAAATGACCCAACAACTTCTTCAACTCTAATACTAGTGGCACTTTAATAGAAAGAGTGGCAGGCAGTGTAGGACAGTTATTCAAGGCAAAATCAAGCTTCTTATGGGAATATGAATACGTCCCAATCCTAGTCTCTACACACATAATTTCATTGTAATCTTTATTTCCATTACTATAAAAATTCATCAACACTGCATGTATTATTTCCACATAAAACCTTTCTTCCACTGGTACAATTAGATCATCTTTATAAACCATAGTAATAACCCAGACTAAACTCATTTCCCTTAGTTTCTTCTTAGATTGACAAGCATTGAATCTAACTTTTTCATCATTTAGCCTAAATTTCAACTCATTTAGCTTCATATTACCTACAACTCTCTCGGTTGCTAAGAACGGCCTACAAAAATTATGGGTACCTCAAAAACTACTTTGAAATAAAGGATTATGAGTCTACAGTGAATATAAAAATTAGACACCTTCACAAGAACATCATATAGAATCCCCAAAGGTCTCTTCACCGACTTGTCTTCCATTAATAGTTTTATAGTAGTTAGTTTATGAGTCCTAAACCCAATAGTTTAAAAATCACTAATGGAATAAGGTTGATACTTGCTCGCAGATCACAAAGTACATAAGCAATAATAAATTCTCCAATTGTACACGAGAAAGTGAGTGCTCCCGGATTATCGTTTTTCTACTTTAGTGATCTAGTAGAAATAGCACTATAATGATGAAGGCTATCGACAGGAACATAATTGATTGCCCTTTTCTTTATCATGAGGTCCTTCATATATTTAGCATATTATAGCATTTGCTCTAATGCATCGACTAAAGGCATATTCGCTGTCAATTGTTTCTTCATATACATAAATTTGATAAGCTTTCCCACGTCTTTTTTGTTCTTTAGTCTATGTTGAAATGAAGTTAGTGTCTATGGCATTCTTGCTAGAGTAGCCTCTACCTACTTTCCTTTGCCTTGCACTATTATTTTTTTAATCTTCCAACTTTTCAGACTCCATTAGATATTTATCATATACCTCCTCTTCCAACTCTACATCATTACTATGAGAAGGTTTCTCTAGACATGGGCCAGGCAATAATTTTTACCACTCATAATAATAATGGAAATTATTGAACCATCATTGCTCGAGTTTAGAAATCTTTCACATGGTAAAGTCCTATTTTTGCTTTGATTGAACATTGCTGATAATTGGCTCATTTACTGCTCTAATTTTTTAATAGACGTGGAGTGTGAGACAACTAACTAACTTATGGTCTGCAAGTCACTCTTTATTTCCCTACCTTTGACATCTATTGACTCTACTCTTTTTAAAAATTTGGTCATCATATCTTCAATAGACATTTTCCCAAAATTATTAGCAGCATTGTCACGACTCCTAGGTGATACATATAATCCGCTCCTATCATTCTTTTTAATAGTAATTTTCACCTTGATTTCCTTGGACATTGACCTAAAACCACCATGGTTATTCAAATAGTATGCCTGTTCCTAAGAATCTGATTCAGCTCCCTAACTATGTGACCCTACAACTTTTACCTTCTCTAGTCTTACCGAGAGAAATGATTGTTGTGTAAATTCATCTATTTCTTCAAGTGATCTATATCCTAATCACGTTCCTTTTCCCATGGATATTGATCTGCTTAAATCCCATTAGATTAAGTATTACATGCTACCTCTAAGTCTCTAGTATGCTAAGTTCTTCTTGTCTTTATTATTTTCTCCATCATCTCTGCAGCTTTAGTAAAAGGGAGATCCATGAAAGCTCCTCCTGCAATATTATCTATAGTTTGCTTTGTATTTAAGTTAAAAGCCATATTGAATGTCTCCATCAGATGCTCATCTGTTAGTTTAAGGCTAGAATTTTGCGTTAACTACTTTTTTAACCTACTCAAAGTTTCATAAAGGGCCTCATTAAGCAGTTTTCTAATGTTGCTGATCTAATTCGTCAACTGTAACATCCTAGAAGGAAAAAAGAATCCTTCTAGGAAATCTCCTTTTAGATACCTTCAGTTTTTTTTATAGAATTAGGTGATAGCTAATTCAACCATAGAGTTTCCTCCCCCAACAGAGATTGTAGAATTAATCTCAGACAAATGTCACTTTGTCCCACTCAAGGATTGTCAAATAACTTACAAATATTAATGAACTGCACCAAATATATGTTAGGTTCATCTCCTAGTAGTCCACCAAATAACCCCTTCAAGTTGAGCAGTTGGATCATCATGCTTATGATATTAAATTTCACCTCCGGAGCCAATAATGGTGGGATTATAGCTCTAGTAGCACTAGCTCCATCCAAATCAGCATAATCATCATCATCTAGATCGAACTACACAGTAGGTTGTTGTTGAACCATTCCTCTTGCTTGCCAATTTTGAATAGTTGGTACTACATTTTTATCCTATTGCCTATTTAGAGGATCAACCATCTCATCATCACCTATGTCATTATCATCCATATTAGGAACACACTCAGGTATTGTAGCATTCTATTTGGTAATATGTGCATTTACCAAAGTGTCCTATCTTTCCTCCTCTTGTAGTTCAACCTTGCTTCTTATTCTTTGAGGTTCTAGGTTAAAAGTTAATAATGGCTCTCCAGATCATCGGGTTTATGAAATGCACATTAAATAACATTTAAGTATCAAAAACAACAAATAAAAGAAAAATTAGGAAACTTGACTTAGAATCAATTAATGCACCTATCCTTAATTGACAACTGTATTCCCCAGCAACGGCGCCAAAATTTGATATGCATAAATTAGAACACTCTATTGAGAGTATTAGTGGTCATTGTAAATTATAACCCAATTAGATTTGGGTCGAATCCCACAGGGAATATGGTGTTGATTAAGATGATTTGTAAATTTAACTGTCTAATAATCAAGTGTTTTCTTTAAATGCGGTTTTTATCTTAATATATTATTGTTAAAGTTTCGGTTTTGTTCAGAAACTCAAAGTAAATATTGTGGAATACCAAATCAGCAATGAATTCAGTATGAAGTTTTGATCACTATGATTAATATCAATGTTAATTATAAATTAAGGGATGCAATGCTCATGACTTATGGGGAACACTAAATTATCAACATCTATAATTTATCTAAATGTTTTTAAACCTCTCTAGATATTAAGTTTCCTAATTCTTCAAAAAATAGGGAAACTTTCTATTGTTGTTGGTTTTATTTCAAGTTGATTAATCTTGTTACAACACTAACAATTAGATGAAAATGTACATTTCTAAATCGGCATTAATAACTCGTGACCTTTAATTGATATCTTATTTCAAGAAAACAAATGTAAGGAATGTCCTATTATTTGCAACCATTAGTAAATATTTAACACAAAAAAATTACAAAGATGAATCCCACAATCATCCAAATCTAATCCAAACTAACAAATAAATAATGTATTAGTGATAGCTCCCACAACTCTAGTTGTGGGGTTTAGTTCCTCATGAAATATGAATACATAATTCAAAAGAGTTATGCTTACAAAATATGAAATCAAATGTTTTTTCCCTTCAATGATTCACAAGAATTTCTTCAAAACATAATCAAATCATTAATTCAAGACTTCAATGCCAAAACGTAAACTAATGTTTTTGGAAAATAGTCCAAGATTCTGAGGAAATCCTAAAATCTACTATTTTTATACTTAAAATTCAAACAAAATATCTTTTGCATAACAATTAACAATGAGGAAGATAGCTTATCACTTAGTTGATTGCCTATCAGCTAAGTTAACAACTAAATTCCTTATCAGTTAAACAATGTTTCAGGTTGATGATGAAGCTGATGGTTTATAACTTGGCTGATGACTTATAATAATAGTTGTCACTTAAGTATTTATACACTGTTTTAGGCTAACAATGAAGTTGATGGCTTATCACTTGGCTGACGGCCTATCAATATAGTTATCATTTCCCTCTACATACACTATTTAAGGTTGATGATAAAGTTGATGGCTTATCACTTTCTTGATGGGTTATCACATCTAGTCACTAAAATAACATTTTATTCTTTATTGGTTTTGTTAGATCTTAACTTTTTTTGCATAAATAAACAAAATACAATAAAAAACTACACAAGTTTCTTAAGAACATAAAATTAATCCAAGTTAAAAGCCTAAAATATGTTGTTAAGAAGACATAACAATAATATTTTTGAATATCTGTATTTTGTAGAATGAATTTGCATCCTTACAGATCTCACATTCCAAAACAAGGTGTTCATCATCATTTGGAACAAGTTCAGACACTCATTTTTAGATCTATCCGAGTAGGTAGTTTCTCCCTTTTAATTTGGATCTTGTTTTTTTTTTTCCAGTTATTTGGGGAGATAAACTAGCGTCATTGAATACTTGATCTTCATTCTACTTTTTATTGTCTTCTTTCTTATCTTATTATTTCTCACTATTGTAACCTTCTTTGTTTAGTCATATCTATCGAAACCTGATGTGAGCCTGCCTTCTGTAGTTATCTACTGGGATTGATTTTGTGTTGGGAATTTTCTAACTCCTAGATTGTAGTAGTTTCCACCCCTGGTTCATTCAACATCACCAATCACTAGTTATCTCTTGATATGAATAAAACAACTGTTAAACTATTTGGAATTGCAAGAAATTATATGCCTGAGGTGGCTCATTATATGTGCATTGGACCATTTGTTGTTTTATGTCAATCTTTTCCAGTAACTCATTTTTCTTGATATTTAGTTCAAATTCCTGATCTATTATCTCCCTTTTGTCCTATGATTAATCTAATTGATGTTTTTGCTCATGTTTTATCATTTTTGAAAAATGTTGTGGCTGATTTTCCTTTTAATTCATCACTCTAAACCTTCCCTCTTAAAGAGTTTTTGATTATTTTTTTAAGAACGATTACAATACCTACTCTTCTATCCTTTGCTTTATCACTCTCTTTAATGCTAGTTTGATATTCATACGCTGATTTCAACTGATTACTATGTCTAGTATTCCTAGGTATGGATTTTATCTTGTTTGGTGATATGTTGTTTATATTTCATTGTTGAGGGAGTTCCTTGAAAATTTTATCTTCTATTGAAAGCCTTATAAATCCAATCTCTATTTCTTCCCATCTTTTAGTTTCTTCTAATTTAATAAATCGAAGTGGTTGTTTCTGCTGATAACATTACTTATCTCTACTACCTTTTTACTCATGAGTTGTCCTTTCTTTCCATGTAAAAAATCTGTTGATGGGATTCCATTTATTTGTCATTCCACATCTTTAGTATCTCTTTAGTTAAAGTTCTTGCACTACTTTCTCCTTTGGTTTTTTTATTTTTTTTTTTTAATTTACAACTCTAGATGAAGTACTCATAATTATTTTCATTATACCCCTATAGTTTACACCACTTACAATAAGAAGGAAATGAATTATACTGTGTATTGACTTTTACAAATCTTTTCTGTTGACTATTTTCATTATCAATATCCATTTAAACATAATTAGGTCTTTCGGCAAGTAGGTCCAATTAAAACTTCACCCTAGCACAATCAAGACATGTTTCATTGATGGTTACAAAGTCCAAATAAAAATATTTTCTGAACAATCAAGCCAACAAAAACAAGGATTATTTTATAAATAATAAAAGGGAGAAGATCCAAAAATGAGATTCAAGTAGTATCTTGGGTATTTCTTCACTCGCTTTAAATTTGTTATCATATGAGAAAGGGTGAATTTGGTATGCATATCCATCTATGGATATTATATAATAAGCATTTTTTGTCATGAAATTAATAAAATCCTCAACAATCTCAAATCTTATTAATATGTGTTTATTCCTCAAAAAACCAATTTTACAATAACTTGTGAAACACCCCAAGTCTTGGACCCTTGAAAATTTACAAAGTTTTGGACTTACTAGACTTGGTACGACTCAAGGGTACAGATTGTACCCTTAAATAAGACTCGTTGGGTGGATTGAGGGTTTAATAGTATGCTAAGTAGTGTGTTTGGTGTATTTACTTCCCAATATATGACATATCTTGGTAATGGTTGTATTTAATGATACGAGTGGTGCAAAGAAAGTCATATGGTTCTTGATTGAGTTGTCGTGTGAAGTCTATCCAAGGTATAAGATGTTGGTAAGGTTTGGTGTACGACTCTAATCATTAGGTACGAGTGGGAGGGTTTATTCATATAGAAACCAGTGTGTAGGGTCTTGGCATGGTCTTAGGTACGAGTTGGGGTACCACTTGTACCTTTGGATATGGATGTTAAGGGTAGTCATACCACTGGGCGTGGCTTGTTTTAAATTTTTAAGTCAAGGGTAGTCTGTACATTTCCTACTTCAAATCCTTTATGTTCTCATGTTATATAAACCTTGGTGGCCTCTTATAACACTTATTAAAGGATGGCAACACTTCAAATACACTATCAAGCTTACTCTTGAAGATTGGAAGCTAGGGTTTCTTTTTGTTTTCTTTAAAGGGCTCAATAGTCATGTTTGTCTTTGGAATCTTCTTATAAATCCATGTACTCCACCCCTCAATGTTATTTCCTACTAAAGGCATTTGTATTGTGTTATAAACATTTCTTTATGAATCATGAATGGTGAGTTTCAAAATATATGTTGAGGGTCTTGATGCAAATGCTTTGGTATTGGTTTAAACTATGTTTTAACATGTTTATTGTAATGGTTTTCATATTTTGGTACTTGTTGGTTATGGTTTAAAATATGGGTCTTGATTATCCCTAATTATGGTAGTTTATGCATTGGTTTTAGTCTTGGTAAAGGTATGCCCCAAAATGTTTGATAAAATGGCTAAAAGAATGCTTTCACTCTGTTGTCAAACTTTCATTTGAACCCTTGCATGGTTTGGTTTTGTAATGAAACCATAAATGAATTTGGATGGTTTTGCATTGTTTAAAAGATATAAATGTTTTAAATATTTGGCCTAGTCCAAAATTGTTTTGAAATGGTTTTAAATGGTATAACTAGTGTACATGGTTTGAAAAGATTAAATGGTAAAGCCTTGGTGGATATGAAAATGGTTATGCTTGTGAGGTACATGGAATCCCCCAAATGGTTTAATATGGTAAATGGAAAGTCACATGGAAGTCCCTCTGAACTTATAAATGGCTAGATATGGATAGTAGTTGCAAGTATGGTTAGTATGACGATACCACCACTAAATGGCCTTGGTTAATAAATGGTAAATGGATTGATTGGTTGCTTGGTAATGTTTTTAATTGGGCAATATGGTGGGATATGTAGCAAAAACATGCAAGGTAGAGGTCCTGAGGGGACCAAAACTGGAAAATCATATTTTTTTATATTAGGTTGGTCTTGGTAACCGTGTGTATGATGTCACACTATGTTTTTTTTTGGAGATGTACTAGATGTCCTAGGATTTCATCCCAGGCCATGTGGCTACATGTATTGGGCCCTTTCAGTAGGGGAAGCTGAACCCATATAGCCCGTGAGTAGTTTAGAATGAGAAAACTACACAACCCAGGTAAATATTTTAATGGCATGTTAAACCTAGTTCCCTTTCCTGGCATGGTTATATATATCTCTGTGTGGTTTTATGCTTTATGGATGATTTTACTTGGCTTTGTAAACAACATTATTTTATCCTTATCCTGAGTACGTTCTAGTGCTCATCCACTAACCCATCTTTAGGCGATTGTATACCCACACTATGCAGGGACCGACCATTCTACTTGTTGAGATTAAAGTAATCTTGAGACCAAAATACACAACCACAAGTGAGATCACAAATGAAAGGGAACCCTAAACCAATTAAAGCATGAACACCACAAGGAAAGGAGTTTTTAACATACCAACGTCGTCATTAGAAGATGCCTCAGAATCTCAAGGAATAGTAAGAACATTGAGACAATCCCGACCACTGTCGGAGCAAGAGGTAGTATCCAATACTCTACATTCCCAAGAAGAAAACCTTATAGGACATCCCTGTCATGCGAGAACCAACTAAAAACAACCAAAATATTGATCCCTTCCTCCCTCACAACAACCACGATGCGACCGAGCACAAAATTTATAAAGAAAATAGGATGATGTAGAAAGGGCCCCATGAGTTTGACTAGATCTATCCATGTTGTCTTCGAGTGGGATAGGTGAGTTTCATGGACTTTAGATCATTTATAATATGTGATCTAAAGAGTGAACCAAGAAAGATTCAGAGAAGAGTTCAAGACCTTTGACTCCATATCATGAAAGTAGAATAACCAAGGAAGCAAAACATTCCAAAATGCCTCATTGCCTCCTAATTATTAGTGTGGTGCACTATAAACCCATAAGCAAAACTCTACTCAACATGAATTTATGGACACCACATGACACCAAAATATAAGGTTGTGATACCATTTTGACATGACCTAAACAAGGTCCTTATTGTAATGGCAATCCCAAGACCAACCAGGACCGAGAACCGCCTCTATTAACCAACCTGACTACTAAACACATACCTCGAGTTGGATGATGTTTGAACATATAACAATATAGCATATTCACAAATATGGTGACTTTGGTATAGTTTTATACCAAAAACCAACCCAACCAAGTCCAACCACCATAAACAAGAAAAACTAATGCTAAAACCATAAGGTAATTGAAATACCTTCGTTGTTGGACCTTGGAAAATTTACTGGAATTCTAGTATTTTGACCCAATATGAATCGAGGGTAAGATCCGTATGTTAGGGTATTGATGGAAAGGTCCAGTCGTATGCCAACTAGTGTTGGCTAGTCGGATGGATTTTTGTTACTGGACTGGATATGACTTAGAGGTACGAGTCATATTGGTGGTTAAGGATCATTTGGTTCCATAACATAATCATAGACTTGGTTAATTAGGTTTTATATGAGTATGAGTGGCTTACCATAATCCATAAGATAGGTTACGAGTCGTACCTAAGACTCGTATGATGGACAGTGTCTGAATATTCTTTGGGTTTAAATCTACAAGGGGTACGGGTTAAAGGTACGGATCGTATGCGTTGATACAACTTGGTTGGATGAGTCATATTTTATATAGTGTTTGATCTAAAGGTTGAGGCTAGGGTATTATTTGAGAGTATCACTCACATTGTAGTGTACGACTCGTGTGAGTTAGCCAAACCCTTATACGGGATTTTGGTGCAACTTTTGTAGTTGTATTGTTGAATTTTATCCACTTATCCTCATAAATACCCATGACTTCTAACCTACATGGGAGGTTATTTATCGTATTATTCCATTCATTAATACTTAGAAACTCTTCTAACACAATAAAATTCTCTCAAAAACTTTCGGGAAATGGAGGCTAGGGTTTCAACTAAAGGATCCATTTGGGGCTTGTCTTGGTTATTTATTTCCATCATCATATTGGTTTAAGGCATGTTATATTCCATCATTAATAATTTTATCTAAATGGATGTTTTTTATGAATGTTTCCATGATTTCATTTGTTGTATGATTTTGGTTTTCAAATATGATTTGGGATTTTTTATATTAAATGGTTGGTTATAGTTTCCCATGGTTGTAATTATGCTTTTATATGCATTAATAGTGGTTTGGGATAATTGTATTATATGGGAATGGTTAAATGGTAATTAAAATTGGTTTTAGTCATATTATGTCCCTAATATGTTTGACAAATTGCTTATAAAGATATGTTCATTGCATCAAATACTTTAATGGAACTCTTGCTTGTTTTAAAATATGTTAATGGTTTAAATTGTTTTGAAAGGTAAATGGATAATTGTTATGCTTGTGGGGTACATGTTATTCCCCTAGTGGGTTAATATTATAGATGGAAGGGCACTTGAAAGTTCCCATAAAACTATAAATGGTTGTCTATAGATAATACTTGTAAGTAAGGGCTGGTATGATGATACCAATGTCAATGAACTTGGTTAATAAATGAAAAATGGTTTGGTTATTTGGAAGTGGGTTTTAATTGGGAAATAATTGAGGAATGTGGAGCAAATCCATTGAAGGTGGGGTCTCAGGGGGACAAAAATTGGAAACTCATATTTGCCGATATGAGGTTGGTCTGACCTTGTGCATAATGTCATGCTATATTTTGGGGGATGTACTATTCATCCAATATTTTCTTCCCTGGTCATGCAGTTACACGTAGTGGGGGACCTTTCAGTAGGGGGATCTCAACACATACAGCCCATGGGTGGTTTAGGACGGCAAAGCTACACAACCTAGGAAAGGTTTTAATTGAATGCTAAACCCTATTCACTTTCTTGGCATGGTTATATATGTGTGTGTGTGTGGTAGTATGGATTATTGATGGTTTTACTTGGCTTTGTAAATGGCATTATTTTATACTTATACTGAGTATATGCTAGTATTAACCCACTAACCCATCTTCAAGCGGCTGTATACCCATGTTATGTAGGAACCGACCATTCTAATTCTTCTGCTTAGTGATTAGATTCAGGAACAGTCGACGTTGTATAGAAGGGGTGAACTTCGATTGTTTGGAAGGCAACTATTTCATGTCATGGGTTACATTACATAGTTTTTGTCTTTCATAAACTTTGTTTTTTGACTATGGCTGGGGGCATGTACCGACTAGGTGCTCTTTCATTTGGTAAAAAGGCTTTGTATGGACAACTGTGGACTTGGTTATTGTATGGATGTTTTTTATATATATATATATATTCATTCATTGTCTTTTTATCATGACATTGACTTATGGTTTCCGCATTGGTTTGTGCTGGTTATTGGTGGTTGGACTTGGTTGGGTTGGTCTCAAATATAGAATTATCTCAGAGTCACCACATTGGTGAATATGCTATCTTCTAATATATGCAGACATCAGCCGACTGAAGGTATGCCTTTGGTTGTCGGGTTGGGTAATGGGTCGGTTCCTTCTCCTAGTTGGGCTTGGGATTTCCCATTATGAAAATGCCCTAGTTCGAGTCATGTAAACTTACAATGCCACACTGTTTTGGAATGAATACACTTAATTCTAAAATTTCAAGCCAACTGTATGAGAATTTTCCAACCACAATATACTATAAATTCTCAATTATGTTCTTCTTTGATACTTCTTTTCAGTCTATTTAACTATCGGAATGCCATTAAGAAATGCTTTCTTCTTTAAATGGATGGTCTTAATGTCAAACATTCCTTCAAATGTTTTTCTTTCTTACATTTTAACATAATAAATCAAGTATATTTTCCCCTAGGAGTCAATAATTTAAGAGTTTTATGGCTAGGGTTTTGCATGGCATTAATTTTGATTGTTAAGGGTGGAATTATAACAAGGAGGTGGTGTAACGCCCTGAAATATCATCCCGAGATGCCACACGGTGCCCAAGGCTACACGTAGCCTCAAGCTAACCCTTTAAGCTAAAACACTACCCTTGGGTTCCAACACAACAACATACATGCTACGCTAAGGATATATATATATATATATATAAGTACAAATCATATCACATCGCACATGGCATGGAATATCGTTAGACTGTACATATATGGAATGTCTATACACAAACCAACCCAACAATACACTAGTTTGACATAGCCTCTATACAGCAAAATCACGAGTCATTGCGACAAAACTCCAACTGACTCAACAGACCAAAGGGATCACAAAACAACAACACCAAAACTAGCAACTTGGTCCTCGAACCATGAGGACTCACCACTAAAGAAACATAGATGGGGCACTCGGATATCACTGTTGCAACTGCGGCTAAGTATCTGAACCTATATCATGGTAAGAATGTAGCTCATAGAGAAATATGTGGGTTAGCACAAGATACGTATTGAGTATGTGGGGGCGCATGTAAAATATAAATAATATCATAAATTTCGTAAAAACGTACAAACGGACCATAATGACACACCTGACTTGAGTGACATTGAATCGTGCAACTCATAACATCTTAGATAGGAAATGTACGAGAAAAACCTCATAAATCATTATAGATCATCATAGGTAACTTGATTTACCACATCAAAACTCGGAGTGACTCGGTATTTCAATAAACATGACTCTTATGGACAGGGGAGTTTCCTATAACCGACAACCCCACGTGAGCTACGTGGAATACCAACATTTGAAACCCCCCTTGGTGGGAGCGTCATACTCTTTGCAAGGGAGTATGACCTTAAAACTGTAATAATCACAATCGGTCTCTCTGGCCAATAATATCATCATCAAACAACCCTACGGTGGCACATAGGTTTAGGGAAATACCCAATTTCCCTCTCGGTGCTAAGTACTACTCCCCGACAAGCTCAGAATGCATTAGGAAATCTGCCACAACATCACAAGGGTCTATCATAAAGACCAAATCAAATCTCTTTCTCATTTATCAAATTATATCAATTTGTGGATTCCTAACACAACACATTTTAGCTCAAAACATTTTAATCTTCCTCAACATCAACAAGGTATCAATGTATTGAACCATAACTGACTCGACATTTGGATAAGGATATGAAGACTCAATACATAATATTTTCAACAATTTAACTCATCAAAACCATCCGGAAAATACGAAGACTCATTGTAACTTCAATATCAACATTTCTCAATTTGCCATCCAACTCTCATTTAAAGGTACTTGAGACATCAACCCATAGTAGGGATATAGAATTTCCAATATCAATTATAAGTTCATATTAAGGAAATAGTAGCATGATAGTATAAATCAAGGCTTAACAAATTAAATCATCATACTCTCATAATCAAATACTTTTTGGACATAATTCCATCTCAACATCATACACATATCGGATGACATAATCCCATAGCTCATGGACAATAATATAAGATATAAAATAATATTTCCAATTCTTGGTAAAACATGTAAAATCTCATGTCAATGTAATTCAACAAAAATACTGGCACAAGATCGAAAGGATAATCTTGTTCAAAGCCCCACATACCTAAAAATGGAAGATGAATATGAACTTTCAACTCCGGAACTTTATTCACGAAAATAAAGGGTGCTTCTCAAAGCCCTTAACATGATCAACTAGAATCCCAAATTAATTTGAAATTTCTACGGTTCAAACAAGAAACATAGAAGGATGAATTTTGGAGTAGTAGGGTTTGGGCCTTAGGAAATTTTGGAGAAAAATGAGCTATTGAATGCTCTTAATGGACTTAAATCCATGGTTTACCCGGATGGATTGGAGTGGGAATGACCAAAATACCCTTAAAAATCAAATAATGTCAAATCTGTCCTTTGGTGGACTGTTTTGATAGGCTAAAGTAGATCGACCATAACGTTTTGCTCTTATGGAGAAATTGTATGAAACCAATTTCCTTAGAAAGAGGACTTTCAGAGCTTTATGTTGATATATAGTAGCTCACCCAGATCATTATTTACAAGGAGTTATGATCGTTTGTAGTTGACCATAAAATTCGCCTGGCCTCAGTATTTTTTTCCTGCACATTTACTGTTCACCACTATTCATGGTTAAATCGGAATGATCATAACTCATCGCTCGAGTGTCCATTTTGGATGATCCACATATCATTGGAAAGATTATTCGATGCTGTACACGATGACGTGTCACATATCCAGAAATTCCACACAGAAAAATTATTAATCATGATAAAGAACAGAATTCAACACATTTTCGTTCGAAATCTTAACGGAAATTTTTTTTCTGGGGCATCACATCATCTCCCCCTTGGAAACATTTGTCCTCAAATGTTGATAGGTAGGTCAAGAATACTATGAAAATGAGTATATAGAGAAAAATCATCTTGCCCAAGCATATACTCTATTCTAGATTTTTTTTGCTTGGATATCATAGAAAACATACAAGCCAAGATAAACATAGCAATATGGACTAAATCAAAAGAGAACAATACCTTTGACATGCTCAGGATTCATAGGAAAGAGGTGGGGATATTTGGCGGCATATCCGCTTTGGCTTCCCAAGTAGCACTCTCCACGGATTGATTTCGCCAAAGCACTTTAACCAAAGGAACTTCCTCATTTCTTAGCCTATGAACTTGAAATTCAAAAACCTCAACTGGAATCTCTTCATATGAAAGACTATCTTGAATACCCGAGCTTTCGAAAGGATCAATCACAACAGAATCACCAATAGACTTCTTAAGCATAGAAACATAGAAAACTGGATGGACGTTAGATAACTCTGCGGGCAATTCAACCTTATACGCTACCTTCCCAATGCGATCCACAATCTTATAGGGACCAATGTAACGGGGACTTAATTTTCCTTTCTTCCCAAATCTCTTCACCCCTTTCATGGGTGAAACTTTCAAGTACACTAAATCACCAACATCAAATTCAGGGTCTTTCCTCCTTACATCTGCGTATGATTTTTGACGACTTTGGGCGATTTTCCACCTTTCTTGAATTACTTAACCTTCTCCATGGCCTCGAACACCACATTCGATCTAGTTGTTGCAGCCTCACCAACTTCAAACCAACCAATGGGTGATCTACACCTTCTACCATACAAAGCTTTAAACGGGGCCATTCCAATAGTAGCATGAAAACTGTTATTGTAAGCAAACTCGATTAATTCTAAATGCTCATCCCAACTACCTTTAAAATCAAGAACACAAGACCTCAACATATCTTCTAAAGACTGAATGGTACGCTCGACCTGACCATCTATTTGCGAATGGAAAGCAGAACTTAAATGAATTTGGGTACCGAGACCCTTCTGGAAAGATTTCCAAAACTGAGAGGTAAACTGAGTACCTCTGTCAGAAATAATAGCCAAAGGGATTCCATGAAGTCTGAAGAGTTCACGAATATATATTCTAGCATAATCTTCAACTGTATACGATGAATGCATAGGCAAGAAATGAGCTGATTTCGTCAGCCGATCTACAACAACCCAAATTGAATCATGATGGCGACGAGAAGGAGGCAAACCAACTATGAAGTCCATATTCACTTCTTCCTACTTCTAAGTAGGAGTGCTAAACTCTTGCATTACGCCACTGGGACTTTGATGCTCTATTTTAACCTGTTGACACGTGGAACACTTCGCCACAAATTCTACTATGTTTCTCTTCATACCGTTCCACCAATAGATTTCCCGCAAATCATGGTACATCTTGGTAGCACCAGGATGGATGGAGTATCGCGTACCATGCGCTTCCACCATAATCCTCTGCTTCAATTTATCAACATCAGGAACACATAATCTTTTGCGGAGTCTCAAAACGCCATCTCCCCCATGGGAGAAAACCTCCACCTTTTGGTCTTTAACTGACTCTTTTAACCTGACCAAGGTAGGATCCCTGTCTTGCTTCTCCTTCACTTTCGAAACTAAAGAGGATTTGGAACCGCTTTCCACTACTTTACTACCCTCAGCATCACCAAACAACCTAAACCCCAATCTATCCAAACTATGTACCTCACGGGCCAAATCCTTCTTACTAATCTCCACATATGCTACGCTACCCATGGACTTCCGATTAAGGGCATCTGCTACTACATTGGCCTTGTCTGGATGATATAGCACGTTCATATCATAATCTTTCAACAATTCTAACCATCATCTCTGCTAAAGATTCAAATCCTTTTGAGTGAATAACATACTGGAAGCTCTTATGGTCCTTGAAGATGTCGACATGGACACCATACAAATAATGTCTCCAGATTTTCAAAGAAAAAACCACGACAGCTAATTCAAGGTCATGGGTACGATAATTCTTTTCGTGAGGCTTTAGCTGCCTGGAAGCATAAGCTATAACCTTGCCCTTTTGCATCAATACACAACCTAAACTGACTCTGGAAGCATCGCAATACACCACAAAACCATCAACACCGTCAGGCAAAGTCAACACAAGGGCTGAAGTGAGTCGAGTCTTCAACTCCTGAAAACTCTTCTCACAAGATTCGGACCATAGGAACTTCACTTTCTTTTGGGTCAAACGGGTCATAAGAGATGCAATAAATGAAAACCCTTCAATAAAACGACAATAATAACTAGCTAGACCCAAGAAACTTCGGATATCAGATGAAGAAATAGGTCTAGGCCAACTCTTTATAACCTCTATCTTTTGAGGATCAACTCTAATACCTTCGGAAGAAAAAAAATGACCCACGAAGGCTATAGAGTTCAGCTAGAAGTCACACTTACTGAACTTAGCATACAACCGATGAGTTCGAAGAGTTTCCAACATGAATCGGAGGTGATCCGTGTGATCACCCTCACTTCAGGAGTAAATAAGAATATCATCAAGGAACATTATTACAAATAAATCAAGATATCGCCAGAATACACGGTTCATAAGATCTATGAAATTCGCTGGAGCATCAATTAACCCGAAAGACATTACTAGAAATTCAAAATAACCATAACGGGTTCGGAAGACTGTCTTGGGGATATCACATTCCCTAACCTTAAGTTGGTGATAACCGAATGTGAGGTCTATCTTCGAAAAGTAGCTCGCACCTTGAAATTGATCAAATAAATCATCAATTCGAAGAAGCGGATATTTATTCTTGATAGTAACCCTATTAAGCTACCGGTAATCAATTCACATTCGCAAAGAACCATCTTTCTTATGCACAAACAGGACAGGTGCACCCTACAGGGACACACTAGGTCTGATAAAGCTTTTGTCTAAAAGATCTTTTAATTTTTCCTTCAACTCTCTAAGTTCTGTGGGAGCCATATGATACGGAGGAATAGAAATAGGCTGAGTATCGGGAAGAAGGTCAATCTCGAACTCTATCTCTCTATCAAGAGGTATTCCAGGGAGATCTTCTAGAAAGATATCAAGAAATTCATTAACAACATTAATTAACAAAATGGTTGGGGTTTCAGACTTAGTGTCTTTAACCCAAACCAAATGGTGGATGCAACCCTTAGAAATCAACTTCCTAGCTTTGAGATAGGATATAAAACAACCCTTAGGAATCACAGAACTCCCAGACCATTCGAGGATAGGTTCATCAGGAAACTGAAACTTGACCACATGGGTACGACAATCAATAGATGCATAGAATGAGTGACGCCAATCCATACCCAGAATGATATCAAAGTCAACTATATCTAGCTCAATCAAATCAGCATACATAACCCGATGAAAGATAGTAATGGGACATTTTTTATACACCCGCTTAGCAATGACAGACTCTACTACCGGAGTAGAAACCAAAATAGGCTCAGACATTAGTTCAGGATCTATTTTAAAATTTACAGCAACAAGAGATGTCACATAAGAAAAACTCGAACCGAGGTCCATCAACACATAGACATCAAAATAGAAAACACGGAGCATACCAGTGACAACATCAAGAGATTCCTCCTACTCCTGATGTAGTGGTATAGCATAAAAATGATTTTGGTGTTGGCCGCCAGCAATACTAGATGAAGCACCCTAAAAAACAACTGGACGGGCTGTGGGAGGCGGGGCACTGGTAGCCTAACTCTGGGGATGGGTATCACGACTTTGCTATCTGGCATACAGGCAGTCTCTAAGTATGTGGCCCAACTTACCACAACCAAAATAACCCTGCTGCCTCATATAATACTCCCCAAAATGGTCTTTACCACACTTAGTAAACGAAGAAGGATAAGGCCGGTTGCTTACACTGTCCTGAGATCTGGAAGGTACCGACCTATTCTTGAGCTCTTGCCTACCCCGATATACGAGAGCACTAGCTGAGGAAGGCGCAGGTGTAAATGGACATCTCTGAAACTGAGGGCGACTCCTTCCGGAGAATGTAGTCTGACCAAACCCCTGTTGCTCTGATCTGACTCTCTTAATCCCTCTTACTCTTTCTCTTTACTTTATCATGTCTGACTCAATATATTGGGCATGAATCATTAACCTAGGAAGACCAATCTCCCTGTTGATCATAGCAGACCTATATTCTTTCACCACATAACTTGACACCCCAGTTAGAAACTTGCTCATACTAGTCCTCGAGTTAGCCATCATATTGGGAGAGTACCTCGATAGCTAATTAAACTTAAGACAATAATCCTTAACCGACATGGAACCTTGTCTCAAATTCATAAACTCCTCTATCTTAGCTTCACGTAACTCAAGAGGAAAGAATCTATCCAAGAAAGCATCTTGGAACAATTGCCAAGTCACCGGAGTGGTATGTTTCTCTCTACCCTTATTCCACATCTGCCCCCAGTCATAGGCAACATCCTTCAACCAATAATAAGCCAGCTCCATACTTTTTTCCTCGATCACGTGCATAATCTGTGTAATTTTCTTTATTTTATCAACATACATCTGCAGGTCCTCACCTGCTCTCAACCTATGAAAGTCTGGCAGATTCATCCATATAAAATCATGAATTCGTGCTGCGGCCAAATTATTTTCCTATAGAGGTAGAGCTTTGACCTGAGTATTGGCGGTAACTGCTTGGGCTAGCATCTGAAAAGCTGCCCAAAATTTAGTATAGGATACCATCTCATGTAACGAATCAACGCGTTGGGTTGGTTATTGTTTCTGCGAGCTTGATGTGAAGGCATTTTCTGGCGTAAGAACGCATAAATTAATAGCAGAAGGAAATAGTTGTAAGCATGATAGACTCTTGTAGAAAGAAAGAAATGACTTTTCCTAGAACACCCCGCATCCTCTTGATAATAGGTGTGGCGCGCTACACACCGATGCTCAAGACTCTATGTAACACGGCTTGTCAGACTCCCTAGGACTCTTCACAACCTTAGGCTCTGATACCAAGTTTGTAACACCCCAAAATATCATCCCGAGATGCCACACGGTGCCCAAGGCTACACGTAGCTTCATCCTAACCCTTTAAGCCAAAACACTACCCTTGGGTTCTAACATAACAACATATACGCTACGCTAAGGATATATATATATATAAGTACATATCATATCACATCGCACATGGCGGGGAATATCGTTAGACTGTACATATATGGAATGTCTATACACAAACCAACCCAACAATACACTAGTCTGACATAGCCTTTATATAGCAAAATCAATGAGCCATTAGAACAAACCCCTAACTGACTCAACAGACCAAAGGGATCACAAAACAACAGCACCATAACTAGCAACTTTGTTCTCGAACCATGACTACTAAAGGAACGGAGATGCGACACTCAGATATCATAGTCGCAGCTGCGGCTGAGTATCTGAACCTACATCATGGTAAGAATGTAGCCCATAGAGAAATATGTGGGTTAGTACAAGATACGTACTGATTATATGGGGGCGCATGCAAAATATAAATAATATAAATTTCATAAAAATGTACATACGGACCATAATGACACACTTGGCTTGAGTGACATTGAATCATGCAACTCATAACATCTTAGATAGGAAATGTACGAGAAAAACCTCATAAATCATTATAGATCATCATAGGCAACTTGACTTACCACATCAACACTCAGAGTGACTCGGTATTTCAATAAACATGACTCTTATAGATAGGGGAGTTTCCTATAGCCGACAATCCCATGTGAGCTATGTGGAATACCAACGTTTTAAACCCCCATTGGCGGGAGCGTAATACTCTTTGCTAGGGAGTACAACCTTAAAACTGTAATAATTATAATCGAGCTCTCTGGCCAATAATTCATCATTAAATGAACCTACGGTGGCATATAGGTTTGGGGAAATACCAAATTTCCCTCTCGGTGCTAAGTACTACTCCTTGACAAGCTCAGAACGCATTAGGAAATCCACCACCACATCACAATGGTCTATCATAAAGACCAAATCAAATCTCTTTCTCATTTATCAAATCATATCAATTTGTAGATTCCTAACTCCACACATTTTAGCTCAAAATATTTTAATCTTCCTCAACATCAACAAGGTATCAATGTATTGAACCATAACCGACTCGACATTTGGACAAGGATATGAAGACTCAATACATAATATTTTCAACAATTTAACTCATCAAAACCATCCGAAAAATTCCAAGACTCATTGAAACTTCAATATTAACATTTCTTAATTTGCCATCCAACTCTCATTTAAGGTACTTGAGACATCAACCCATAGTAGGGGAATAGAATTTCCAATATCAATTATAAATTCATAATAAGGAAATAGTGGAATGATAGTATAAATCAAGGCTTAATAAATTAAATCATCATACTCTCATAATCAAATACTTTTTGGACATAATTCCATCTCAACATCATACACATATCGAATGATATAATCCCATAGCTCATGGATAATAATATAAGATATAAAACCATATTTTCAATTCATGGTAAAACATGTAAAATCTCATGTCAATGTAATTCAACAAAAATACCGGGCACAAGATCGAAAGGATAATCTTGTTCAAAGCCCCACATACCTAAAAATGGAAGATGAATACAAACTTCCGACTCCGGAAATTTATTCACAAAAATAAAGGGGGATTCTCGAAGCCCTTAACATGATCAAATCAAATCCGAAATCAATTTGAAATTTCTACGATTCAATCAAGAGACATAGAAGGATGAAATTTGGAGTAGTAGGGTTGGGGTTTGAGCCTTAGGAAATTTTGGAGAAAAATAATCTATTAAATGCTCTTAATGGACTTAAATCCATGTTACCTAGATGGATTGGAGTGGGAATGACCAAAATACTCTTAAAAATCAAATAATTTCAAATCTGTCCTTTGGTGGACAGTTTTGATAGGCTGAAGTAGATCGAGCATAACGATTTACTCCGATGGACAAATTAGATGAAAACAATTTCATTCGAAAGAGGACCTTCAGAGCTTTCTGTTGATATTTAGTAACTCACCTATATCATTATGTACAAGGAGTTATGATCGTTTGAAGTTGACCCTAAAATTTGCCTGGCCTCAGTATTTTTTTTCCTGCATCTTTACTGTTCACCACTATTCACGGTTAGATCGAAATGATCATAACTCATCGCTCGAGTGTACGTTTTGGATGATCCACATATCGTTGGAAATCTTATTTGATTATATACGCAATGACGGGTTGCATATCCAGAAATTCCACACAAAAAAATTATTAATCATGATAAATAATAGAATCAATATATTTTTGTCTGAGATCTTAACAACATTTTTTTTTGGGGAATCACAGGTGGAGACCAAGCGAGCCATCATAGGTGGTTTTACATAAGTTGACATCATGAACTATCAAATATTAGGGCTTAGGTTGATTAATTTAGGATAGAGAAGAGAGCAAAATATTTAGTGTTATTTTCAATATTCTTTAGGAACACCAAGAATCTCTCTGAGTAGTGAAGTTATTAGAGTCAACATGATGTTAAATCATTATTGAATTCTCTAACCTCACATGGATACATATGTAACACCCCAAAGCTAGTACCTGAAATGCTACACGATGCTCATGACTCCGAAGAATCATAAGCTAACCCATGACTGATATCTGTACTTGAACACTACATAATATACTATATAAATAAAGTATAGTAGGCTGAAACATGCCATAAGGTTCAAAACTGATAAATATCTGAGTGGGTATGCAATACCCAAGACAACTGAAATAACTGTCTAATCATGATAGTCTGAATAAGGAGTTGATAGGACATGTCTCCAACTAACTCAAACTACTAAAATAAATTAAGTAATAAAGAAATAGAGTAATGATCATGTCCTTGAAGGATAAGGACTCACTATTTACTCTAATTGTTGAGTATTGGAATGCTACTGATGCTCTGGAGCTCGTGCTTCTGAACCTATGGTATAAAACATCATAGTGCAAATATGTCAGTGCGTTTGAATGTACTGGTATGCATGTGAGGTAGGTTAAATGCAAAAGGGTTCACATATATGAACTACACTAACTGACTGGATAATATGAACGTGAGAATACATGAATGAATACATAATAACTGTAACTGAGTTCGTGATAACATGATTACTGAGTTTGAGTACTGATAACATGAGATACTGATAACTTTATAACTAAAATAACTGATATTGAGAAATTGTATCTGACAGTCTAGGTTCTGACAGAACTAGCTGAGTTCCGTACTATTCTAAGTTGACTGTATCTGACAGTCCTGAATTCTATAGAACTATCTGAGTTCTATTATTGAGACTAAGTGACTGTATCTGATAGTTCTAATTCTGTAACTGAAACTGTAGGAAGTAGTAATCTAACAGACATGCCCCAAATAACGCATTATAGCTGAGTTAGGGTCTAATCTGTAACCCCAATTGGAAGGGTACCAATATCACGCCATTAGTAAGGACAATCTGTGAGTAATTCTCATATAATAGGTAACTCTAGTGAGAATGGTGGGAACCCTCATATAATAGGTTAATCCACCTCATCTACCCTCATATAATAGCCTATGATGTTTCAACCTACGCTGGCTACGTAGTTCTGGAACGCAAGGATTTGCTTCTAAGAATCACACCCTCATGTAACAGGTGGGTTCCCATCCTTGGGTTCGCTCGGTTCTAATTTCTACTCCCATTTGAATAGACACTGAACATGATTAACTAAACTGACTAGAATGAGTTCACTAAATTTTTGTGGACTGACGAATGCTATTGAGAGCTGATAACTGTCTGAGATTTCTATGATTACTGGATTACTGAGCTTTCCTGAGTCAAATGACTGACTGAGTTCTATGGATCATGGATTGACTGAGGATATCGTGAAAACATGGCACTGGTCCTAGGCATAAAACTATGTTTTTTTTTGGTACATGTTTCCCCAGGACTCGATAAAAAAAAACTGACAAAGCATGGTTTTCTGGAATACATGTCCAACATCAACAATCCATAATATAATAAGTTGGAGATTTCATGAAGTACAAGTTCTAAAGCACCAGAAAGGCTACACATGTATCTATAATTCACTAACTAAGACATTTCAACAAATATTTGACATGCATAAACTTGTACATGAATGGGGATTTTATATTATCACACTAGTATGGTTCACACAGGCATTTAATAAAACACATAAGGAGCATAGATTGGTTATACCATCAGCAATGATCTAATTGTCATGGTTGCATAAATAAATTTGCAAATTTAAAGGGTTTATCATAATTATTATGTAAATCATCATATACTAAGGTCAATCATTGGAATATGAAATTTAAAACATGAATCAAAACCCCACAACATCATGAACATGAATTTTAATTCAATTTAAATCATGAACATTCATAAATACACAAATCTTGAATTTTAAAAAGAGATTCTTGAGCTTCATGGGTGAAAGAGGCCCATAAATCAACACATGACATACCTGAGTTAATGAATTTTGAAGGATTGATGGAGAGTTCTTTTGATTTGGCCCTTGAATTTGAGAGTTAGGGTTTCTTGGTTTGAGAGAGAGAAACTCAATTTGCAGAAATAGAGAGAATAATGATATCCTTAAGTCATGTAGGGTTAAATTTCATGTTTAAGGATGAACTAAAATCATGGAAAAAGACCCATTTAACCATGGATGTGTCTTTTGATTTTTGTGAAAATTTCCCAACCTGGATCACGGGCGCGACACAGCACTATCGCGTCGTGTCACTGGAATTTTACAATTGGGAAATTTGGACAATGGCACGATGTGGGGACATCATGGAGCTTCACTGGAATTTGACAATTGGGATTTGGGAGCCCTTCACAATGCGGTGAAATCGCAGAGTCTTACTGTAAATTGACGAATGTCAGTCTGTCTTATGGCGCGAAGTGCCACTGACCGAGATGACGTGTTTTACCAGTAAAACTTGAAATAGTCATAACTTCTTACCCGGTTATCGGATTTAGGCGAACCTTATATCTATGGAAAGCTTATTAAATTTCCCACATGAAAAAAAGTCAAAATCTTGAAAATTTCAAATATATAAAATTTTATTCATCTTTAAAGTATGTATTTAACATATTCGGGATGAATTTAATCTAGGTAGAAGTACAGGGGTATTATAACGTAATGTATGTGGTGTTGAACAAATGCTCCCATGCTTAAGTATCTAAAAAGAGAAACGAGGGAACTAATTCAAAACCTGGTTGCAAGGGTTGTATAAAACACTCTTCCTAAGTGCATTGTCTTAATATAAATATCATAATTTATTTGCTCGACCAGAGGATCTAGCTCTAGGATGACAACACCTTTTCATTATTTGCTTTAATCATAACATCTTTTTGATCCATCTTGCAAGATTGTCATAAGCCTATATTAAAAGGACTTGTTTTTGTATCCATTAAAACTTGTACCAAACCTTTATAATTAAATTTAAATCCCTAGTTTATTACCTTTTAAAACTTAATAGGTACCTGTATAGAGTGGGCAAGCAACATAGAAAGTCCATCCCTTATTTCAGAGATGGTCTCAAAAAATCTATTTGCAGCAATGCAGCACTATATATAATTAAATTGAACTTGTGAAATTATGCATGGAACTTTTCCTTACACCTTTGATAAATAAAGTCCCTTTTTGACCCAGCTAGATTTGATCACATAAAGAGTTCAATAGAATCTCTCAATTCAGATAAGAAAGTATTACCCTTATTTAATTTTATAGATATCTGAATAATGTCTGTGATGAGAAAAAATTGTAGAGAACTATCCACTCTTTTTTTACAATGGCATGATATTTAAAGTCATTCTCTAGATTTACCATTTCGATACCTCTTTTTGAGAGCCAAGTAGTGTTTTAGATACTAGAGTAGGGTTACAGTTATGAGGATCCCATTGATCTTGATAAGGTATTTAAGATATAGATGAGAATTTCTAGGTATAATAAGGCAAAAAATCAGTTTAAACTAGAGAGATATTTATAAGGGATTTTGTAGGATAATTGGTAAGACAATGGGGGATGATTTCCATTCTATGGTAGAGAAAAAAAATAGGGTCCTATTTAAGGCATTTCAAGGAAAAGGTTTTAAAAGGAGATTATAAGTTTTCATGTCTATTTTGAAGGAAGATACAAAATGACTTGAGAAAAGCGTATAGGTACCCAAAGGAACAAAAAGATGGATGGACGGTAGGTATTTTTCTGACAAAAATAAGGTTTGTTTCATGTCATCTACTTTTAAAGGAAATGAGGGATGAAAATAGAGAGGGTTTAAGAAATAGTGTATTAAAATAAAATATTCTGACACACGTGCATAGTAAATCATCATCATGTTGAGACAAGAACACTAACCTATGTGGAATAGTAGGTTTCTACATTTGAATAATTTAAGGGATTTGTGTTCCATCTATATTCAAGTGTGACTCCTCCATGGATGAAAACCATTAAGAATATAAAATTTAGTTGGATCTCCCTTCATCTTCCTTCAATTACTAAAAAGAGTTAAATTATCATAAATCCTTTTGCTTGATAAGAATACATGCATATCCTATTTAAATAGAATTTAGTCCAAAAAGCTATGTCAAAAGAACATCAATGTTAGACTCAACATTAGTTGTTGATTTCTTCTCACAGCCAAAATAAAAATTACTAAGTACCTTGAGTAGTCCTCAGAAGTCACAAGCATGTTTTTCTTTCCTCCATGAATTTTTCAATAGACAATGCTTACACACCAAATCCCTAATACTAGTAAATTTCATATATAAAAAATGATATTCAATCTTTTAACCCACATCCCTTGTCCAACGATCAATACGTTCATTCATTTCTATATTTAGAAAATATGTAATATTTATGATTGTTTTGAGTAAGATTAGATTTATGAGTATTTTAACCTCATGCTAAGGGCAAAAAGTTTATGTCTGGTGTAGCTGATAGTGTGGTTAAAGGGCCATGTTGATTAAGAAGATAGACTTATTCAATCATATGGTTCACGCTCAGCAAATTAAGAAAGTAAAGCTTAAGAAGAAAGAAGGAGAGAAAAAGAGAGCTATAATAGGTAGTTTAAATTGTCCCATCCAAGGTCGGATGGTGATAACCATTCTTATTTTTTTCAAAAGTGTTCAGCCCCCTCTCTAATTTTTGCTAGTGTTCCAGTGCCTAGTTCAGGCAAGATAGTCGGGATAGGGTGCTAGGCTATAAGTCCTAGGGTAGTGTGAACAGTAATCGTACTAATATGCTATATGGGAAATGTGGTAGGCTTCATCAAGTTATGTATATAGCTAGCAGTGATGTGTATTTTGTATGTGGTATGACAGGCCATAGAGTTAGAGATTGCATTAAGGGTGGTTAGTAGGGTGAGTCCTACCATCCACCAGTTTCAGCTGATTGCCTGACTTAGTTGGTTGTTGCTTCAATCATAACCAATGGGCTATGTTAGAATAGGTTGTATACCCTCTGGACCCATCATGATTAGAAAAGTTATCCTGATGTAGTTAGGGTACGTTGCAGGTCTTTCAGCTACATGTTTATGTTTTATTCAACCCTGAAGATTCACTCTACTTTGTAACCCCCTATATAACAGTTTATTTTGATGTCAGTCTCAAATTTTTAACAAAATTTTTTTTCAGTGTATAGCCTAGTGGGTAAATCTATTATTGCAAGATGAGTATACAAAAAATTCTTGGTTACAGTATCTTAGAAAATTACCTTAGTAGATCTGGTGGAGTTAGAGTTGACTAATTTTAATGTCCTTCTCAGTATGGAATGGCTCCTCTCAAGCTGTACCTTAGTTGATTACAGAAATAGAGTTATCCAGTTTCAGTTTTCTAATTAACCAGTCATTGAATAGAGGGGTAGAACTTCTATGCTTAGGGTTCAGACTATTTCTTATCTTAAGGCAAGAAAAGTGATATCAAAGAGGCAAATGTACCATTTTGTGCGAGTCAAAAGACTCTAGTTTTGAGACTCTAAGTATCGAGTCTATTTCAGTAGTAAGGGAATTTCTAGATGTGTTCCCTAAATACCTTCTTGAAGTTCCTCCCAAAAGGAAATTGAATTTGGAATAGATCTTCTTCCAGATACACAGCCTATCTATATTCCTCCCTATAGAATGAATCCAGCTGAACTTAAAAAATTGAAAGAACAATTGAAAGATCTTTTAGATAAGGGATTCATTAGGCCAAGTGATTCCCCATGAGGCGCTCTAGTTCTTTTTGTGCGTAAGAAAGACAGTTCTCTCATAATGTACATCGATTATCTTTCATTGAGCAAAGTCACAATCAAGAATAAATATCCACTCGGCAGGATTGATGACTTGTTCGATAAACTTCAGGGTGCCACTTTTTTCTCAAAGATAGACCTCGGATCCGGCTATCATCATCTCAGATTCAGAGAATATGACATTCCAAAGACATCTTTCAGAACTCGGTATGGATACTTTGAATTTCTAGTTATGTATTTTGGACTAAGAAATGCCCTTACAATTTTTATGGACTTTATGTATAGAGTGTTCAAGAAGTACTTGGACATGTTCATCATAGTCTTTAATGATGATATTCTTGTCTAATCCCGTAGTGAAAATAATCATGCAGACCCTTTGAGAATTATGTTACAGACACTTAGAGCTCATCATTTGTTTTTCATATTTAGTAAGTACGAGTTTTTGCTAAGATTAATAGCTTTCCTTGGCCATATTATTTTTGATGATGACATTCAAGTTGACCCTCAAATGACCAAAGTAGTGAGAAACTAGCCCTAATATATCCCACCGTTTGATATAAAGAGTTTCTTAGGTTTCACTAGCTTTTACAGATGGTCTTTTAAAGGGTTTTCTTTGATTTCATCCCCCGTTTCTCGATTGACTCATAAGAAAGTCAAATTTTGGTGGTCAGATTCATGTGAGAAAAAGTTTTAGGAGTTGAAGACTCGACTCACTTCAGCCCTAGTCTTGACTTTGCTGGATGGTTCAGATACGTTTGTAGTTTACTGTGATGCTTCTAGATTTGGTCTTGGTTGTATTGATGCAGAGACATAAGTTCATAGACTATACCTCTAGACATCTTACACCCCATGAAAATAATTATCCTACCCATGATCTTGAGTTGGCAGCTATTATTTTTTCTTGAAAATTTAAAGGCATTATCTTTATGTAGTATATGTTGATGTGTTCACAGTTCACAAAAGTTTGCAGTATGTTTTCTCATAGAATGATTTGAATCTTTATTAGAGAAGGTGGATTGAGTTGTTAAAAGATAATGATATGAGTGTTGTACCATCCATGCAAGGCAAAAATAATGGTAGATGCCCTTTGTAGATTACTTATAGGTAGTGTTTGCCATGTTGGGGATGATTAAAAAGTTAGTTTGTGAGGTTCATCAGCTTTCTAAATTGGGTATCAGATTGGGTGTATGATTGGTTGACTCAACTGAAGAAAGTATATGGGTTCAGAATGGTTTAAAATCTTCATTGGTTGCTGAAGTATAGGAAAAGAAAGATAGGGATTCCAGTCTAGTTAAGCGGAAGGAATCAGTTTGAGAAATGAAAGTAGAAGTTTTCTCCTAAGGGGGAGATGTTTTATTGCATTGTTAGGGTAGGTTATGTGTTCCATGTGTTGATGATTTGAGGCAGTGAATATTTGCAGAAGTGTATAGTGTGTGCTATTCAATTCAGTAAGGGGCCACCAAGATACATCGTGGTTTGCGAGAAATATATTGGTGAAATAGTATGAAGAAGGATATTGCAGAGTTTGTGGCAAAGTGTTCAAATTATGTACAGGTTAATGTTGAGCACTATAGGCCTAGTGGTATATTGCAGGAGATCAACATCCCTACTTGGAGTTGGGCAGTGGTGAACATAGATTTTGTGATGGTTTTCCTCGTACACATCGTTAGTATGATTCAATATGGGTCATTGAAGATAGAATAACCCAATCGACTCATTTTTTGCTAGCTCGTACTTCGTACTTAGTAGAGGATTATACTAGGATTTATACTAGGGAGTTTTTTAGGTTGCACGAGATTCCATTGGCTATCATATCAGATAGAGGTACTAAGTTTACCTCTTACTTTTGGAATGCTTTACATAATAATTTTGGTACCCAAGTTTATCTCAGTACCACTGTTAATCCTCAGACAGATAGTTAGGCAGAGAGGACCATTCTAACCTTAGGGGACAAATTAAGGGCATGTATTATTGATTTTAATGGTAGTTGGGATAACCACTTACCATTGATTGAGTTTTCCTACAATAACAATAATACTCCAGTATTCTGGTGTCTCTATGGGAGGAGATGTAGATCTCCTATTAGTTCATTTGAGATTGATGAAGACGTTTGATAGGTCTAGATTCAATATTTAATGTGATAAAGAAAGTTAAGTTGATTAGGGAGAGAATTAATATAACCCAAAGCCGTCAAAACTCTTATGCAAATGTGAGGAGAATAGACCTTAAGTTTGATATTGGTGATTTAGTCTATTTGAAAATCTCACCCATGAAGGGAGTGAAGAGATTTCGCAAGAAGGGGAAACTCAGTGCCCGATATATTGGTCCTGATAGAATCTTGAACCATTTTAGGAAGTTATCTTATGAGCTAGAGTTTCCTCCAAATTTGGCATCAGTGCATCTAGTATTTTATGTTTCTTTGTTAAAAAAGTGTATTTTTGATTCAATTGTAGTTGTCCCTTTAGAATTTATAGGTGTTCGGGATAGTCTTTCTTTCAAAGAAGTTCCATTTGAGATTTTAGATCGTCAGATTCATAGACTAAGGAACAAAGAAGTTCCCTTTGTTAAAATTTTATGGAGGAATCAGTCTGTTGAGGGAGATACATGGGAAGCAAAAATAGATATGCATACCAAGTACCCTCATCTTTTTTTCGCAAACTCAGACTTAGCTTGAGGTAACAGTTTTTCTT
Organism: Capsicum annuum; assembly: GCF_002878395.1. Taxonomy (NCBI): domain Eukaryota; kingdom Viridiplantae; phylum Streptophyta; class Magnoliopsida; order Solanales; family Solanaceae; genus Capsicum; species Capsicum annuum. The sequence continues at coordinate 69,325 of NW_025858718.1, forward strand.
AGAATTACTCTTTCACATTCCCAGTTCCAGTTATATAATTATTCTCAAGTTATTTTTTACATTCATGAAATCAATTCAGTCATATATAAAGTTTCAGCCTCAGTAATGTAATCATATTCCCCGTCATGCATGTTAGTATGTGATTGCAGTTACCTTAGCAAAGTACAATTAGTCCGAACAGTCTTATTTAAGGATGAATACTCCTAAGGGGGAGATATTGTAATACCCCGTATTATTCTTAGCTCTTTTCAGCTTTCAGTTACATGTATAAGGGGCTTAAGACTTGAAAATTTTACCAAGTGTTGTGAACTTAGTCATTTTCAAGATGCCTAAACTTTGAGGATTCTATATTTGGTCTACCCAACCCTAATATGTTAGTTTTTCAGTTGATTCATTTTTAGGGATGTAAGAAGTATGTCCTAGATAATTTTTGGATTTTTCAGACAAGGTTTGGGGCATGTTTCGTTCACTAAATTAGTAGGTTACCATTATAAGGACTCTGCACAACAATAGTCCCAAACTTATAAATAAATTCAACAACCACAAATAGACCGCATCACAGTGATTTTGTTGCATCTAGTTTTTGATTTAAATAGTCGAGGGGCAATCATGTCTTTTTCCCCTCAAACCAAATTATCCATAACATGAATTAGGACATCATTTAAGAAATTATTAGCCCTTCTTCTCCAAATCTCTCTCAAGAAACCCGCTTCTTCCCCCAAGAACAAGAATTCAGTTTCTTTCTCCCCAAGAAATAAATAATTAAGGTTCCCCAAGTTGATGAACCTTTAAGAAAGCGTCATGATTAGTGTTTTCCTTTAAAGTTAAGAAGCTTAAGGCATGTGGAGTGTTCATTCATGGGTCCCTTTCACCCATGGAGCCCAAAAACTCTCTTTTTAATTAAAGAATGGATTTTTCTATTATTATGGTATTTTATAGTGATTAATATGGGTTTAATTCATGTTTTAATGGTGATTTTAAATGCAATTCAACCTACGTATGATCCCATGCAAGATTTGATTTCCTCATGCTTTGAATTTTAGTTTCTCATGTATTATTTTAAGTGAATTCCATGTTAAATCCCCAAATTAAGATTTTTGGTCATACATTCATCCTGTTTCCCCTATTTAAAGGAATCCCATGATTAAATTAATGATCCCCTTATGTTTGATAGAATGTCTATACTTATGGGTTTTGAACCATGATTCTTTCCTATAGTTTTTAAGCTCGTTGTTACATTCAGTAATCATTCTGTGCTGGTGGGTTATGAATACCCGATACCTAAGTGATTTTACATAAATTTATATCATTTCATTAATTATTTAGTTAAACCATAAATTCTATAATTTACTCAGTGATTGTAATCATGATGAGCACTATAAGTTTTGAAATCATGTTCAGTCAAACTTAGTTCAGTTCAGTTCAAGCACCAGTTCAGTTTGGAGTAGGATTAATCACCGAGTGAACTTATGGATGAGGACTCACCTGACAGTAGAGGGTGTGACCTTTAGTAACAATCCCTGAGTTATAGAACTATGTAGCCAGTGTAGGTTAGAGATATATACCTTCCAGTTGAGGGTCAACAAGGTTTTTACTTGCATGTTGAGGGTAACATATATCTCATTAAAGAGCCTTCCAGTTAAGGGTGACTCAATAGTCCTTCGAGACACCAGTTTATTGAATCCACATAGCCATTATTAGTACCCGTGGCACGGTAATGAAACACTTCCAATTAGGGTTACAAGTTGGACCCTGATTAGCTCAGATTGGGGCATGAAGGTTATATGATACCTCCCATAGTCTCAGTACAATATTCAATGTATATTCAGTTCAGGTTTTCTTGAACAAAGCATATAGATTTACAATTATTTTGTTATACAAATTTTAGTCTTTCAATTATAGATTTTTTCAGAAATATGTATATGCTTGGTCCTGCATTGTCAGATATTATAGTTTTCATGCATTCATGCTCTGTTATTTCATGTTGTTCTATTAGTCCTCATCTCATATACTGGTATATTAAAAGTACTAATCATATACTCTTCTTTGTGCTATGTTATCTTTTAACATAGGTTTAGAGGGTCAGTAACTAGACCATAGTTAGAAAGCCAGCATTACTCAACAGCAGTAGTGTTGAGTCCTTACCCATTGAGGACATATTATATCTCATTCTATACTGCAGTATTCCATTATGTTCAGTCAGTCGAAGTTAGTTGGGGGCTTGTCCCATCAACATCTCAGTCAGTTAGAGGCCTTTTAGAGAAATAGTTAGACAGTCAGTCAGTTACCTTCAGGTTATATCAGTTATTTCAGATATGACAGTATTGCATATTTCAGTATTTCAATATTTTAGTAGTTTATCAGTTTATCTTCTACCTATTTTGTATCAGTGACATTTTATTCAGTGCTCACAACAGGTACCACCACATTGGTTAGCTTGTTGTCATTTGTGATCGTAAGCACCATTGTCGCGACAAGGGGGTAGCCTTGTGTAATACCCCAAAAATTCAGACATTTTTAGGATCATGTTTAGAACTCATGAGTAATAAATTTTAGAGCTTTGTTAGTGATATGATCAAGTTTGATGCATATTAAGGCCTCAAAAGTGTCCTAGCTATTAGACGAATCAAAACATTTCCTTACCGATTGAATTCTTAAAAAGAATATAGCTATAGTCAACTTCAAACAAGCATATGTCTTGTTATTCTATGAATTTCTAAACTCATTACCCAACAACAGATAGATAATTAAATTATCTTTCCAACGATAACAATTTTGCCTAAATTCAATATCGGAGCAAGGAATTATGCCATTTTACTCTAGCATATTAGGTTGGAAACATTGTGATGACAATCGTGATGCGCCGTCATGCCTGTGATGGGATATCACCAATGTCGTTAGACCTGGGAAAATTTCTGACCCTGGTGACGACATTTTGTGACACGCCGTCACGCCTATGACGGCCAATCACCAATGTCGTCAGACCTTAACCAGAAACTCAAAAATTTAACCCTTTTGTGACAACAATCCATGACGGCCTATCACTAACCTGACGGCTTGTCACAGATGCCATCAAAAATATTTTTTCAAGAAATTTAAGGGTGTTTTAGTAGGGGTATTTTGGTCACTTAACACTCACTTATATATACCTAGATAATTCCGAATTCAACCATTTTACTCATTATTATTTCACAAACAAAAATTAGGGTTTCTCTATAAATTTAATCTCCAAGAGAAAGACCCAAACTTCTTCAAGAATCAAAGAATTTCAAATCCTTCAAGTTCAACAACATCAAGAACCTTGAGTCAAGTCTGCGTAGTGTTCATCCACGGATCCCTTTCGTCCGTGGAGTTCAAGAATTAATCTTTAAATTCTAAATCATGAATGTTCACTCGTGATATGATTGTATTCATGTTGGTGGTGGTTGTTTGTGCTATAGAGTAGTAAATTAATGAATTTTCATGAAGGTTATGATCATGTAATTGGAACCCATGAATTTGGGTGGTTTTAGTGTGGTGCAAATTTGTGAATACACCTATGCCTTAATGAGTGCATACAAAGTGTTTGATAAAATGATTAGAATGCTATAAATCAAGTTTCCATGACTCAATAGTATCTAAATAGCAAGCCAATGTTAACCATTATAATTTGACATGTGCTCTATTCTTTATGATTTCACATGAATTCCATGTTATTGTTATGTGTTATGGTTGTGGTATAGAATGAGCATGATATTGAAGCTATGCAAGTATATACATATGGTTTGAAATCCCCTTTCCTATGTATAAGATGTTGAGAACCATGATTAGTATAACATCCCCTACTTATGATATTGTAAATTGGGGACTTTACTCGTACGATCCAGTCAGTCATGTGTGTCATTTTCCTTCCATCGAGTCCTGGGGGTATTCATACTGAAAAATATAGCTTTGTGCCTAGAGCCATGTCATGTTTCACGATATCCAAAATCAAGCCATGATTAAGTAGAATTCAGTCAGTCATGTGACTCAGGAAACCTCATGATCTCAGTCAGTTATCAGATATCAGTATTATTCCATCAGTCAAAGAAATTCAGTAAGCTCAATCCATGTATAGTCAAAAAATCATGTTTAGTCTCTTTAGATGGGAGTAAAAGTAAGCACCGAGTGAACCCAAGGATGGGAACACACACTACAAGATGAGGGTATGATTATTAGCATTCATCCTTGAGTTCCATAACTATGTAGTCAGCATAGGTTGGGACATCAACACTCTCAGATGATGGTTGATAGGGTGTCTTAGCACTGTCAGATGAGGGCCTCACCGTTCTCCTTCAGGAACACTATCAGATGAGGGTTACCTATAGTTGTCCTTACTAGTGGCGCGGTATTGAAACCCTTTCAGTTAGGGCAGAGATTGGACCCCAACTTATCCATAATGGCACCTATGGAGCATGTCGGTTAAACAACTACCTCCCATAGTTTCATTCTCAGCCTCAGTAAAAGAACTCAGATAGTTCTTCAGATTTTAGTATATCAGGACTGTAGATACAGTCAAATTCAGTTGCAGTACGAAACTCAGATAGTTCCACCAGATTCAGGACTATCATACATAGTCACCCATGTCATCAGAACTACAGTATCTGTCATGTCAGTTATTAGTAAAAGATGTATTAGCGTACAGAGCTAGATTATCATGCATTAATGATTCCAATTACTATGTATGCATGTTTGCACTCTCACGTTTATATCAGTTAGTCAGTTAGCATTGTTCGTGCATGTAAAACTTTTTGTATTTAGCCTATCTCACTCGTATACTCAGTACATTCCCACGTACTGACTATTTGCTCTATGGTTATTTCTTTTCATGTTACACCATAGGTTCAGAGACACGAGCTCCAGATCAGCAATAGCATTCTAGTGGCAGAGTTACAGTGAGTCCTCATCCATTTGAGAATGATATTATTTTATTCATTATTTCAGTTCTATTTTGCTTGACGGAGTTAGTTGGAGACATGTTCCTTCAACTCCGTATTCAGATAATAATTAGAGGCTTTCAGATTCAGTTCAGATTTATGTTCAAATTTGTTTCAGACTTTAGTTGCTTTGGGTATTCGTTACCCTACATGGATCTTTTGATTTGTTAGATATTTTATTTAGTTGAACCTTATGGCCTATTGTTCATATTTTCCGCATTTTTACATATATGTTATGCAGTGTAAAGGTATAGATATCAGTCATAAGTTATCTTGTGGTCCTTCGGGGTCATAAGCACCGTGTAGCATTCCGATTCAGAAAATTAGGGTGTTACAAACTTTGTATCAAAACCTATGGTTTAATGGAGTCCTAGGAAGTCTAAAAGCCACATCTAGTAGAGTTTTGTACATGGGTGTGTTGCGCACCATCTTTATGTACAGGAGGTTATAAGATTTTTTAGGAACAGTTTTCCTTCTTTCAGTATTCATGTCATGCTAGTGAGAATAATCTCAAGTTAAACTCTCAGTCTAATCCGTTCTTTTCTTATTTCAAAATATGCCTCTAAAGAGAAGAAACTAGCTAGATCCTTAGCCTGAAGATCCTTTGGGCAAACATGTTTCTCATGCAAAGTTTAGGGCTACATTCACCACACTTGCTCAGTCTATGGCTGCCCAAAAATGAATGGCCACCAGCTATTCCAGTCAATCCAGTGGCCAACTCAGCCGCAGCTAGGATTCAGGACTTCACCCAAATGAACCCTCCGACTTTCTTTGAGTCTAAGTATAACGAAGACCCTCAGGAGTTCATTGACAAAGTCTAGAAGGTTATAGATATCTTGGGAGTTACTTATGTTAAGAGTGATGAGTTAGCCACATACCAGTTGCAAGATGTGGCTCATACTTGGTACAAGCAGTGGAAGTCCGAAAGGGTAGATGGCGCAGGTCCTATAGAGTGGGAGGAATTTGTCACGGCTTTTATAGACAGATCTTTTCCCCAAGAGTTGAAGAAGGCAAAAGTTTTAGAGTTCATCAACCTCAGACAGGGAAATATGACGGTTAAAGAGTACTCTCACAAATTTACTCAATTAGCCATCTATGCTCCTCATGTGGTTGCAGACGGTAGTACTAAGATAAGAAAGTTTGTGTCAGGGGTGAATAATAGCATAGTAAATGAGTGTAGAACTCCGATGCTAAATGATGATATGACTTTACCAAGGCTTATAACCCATGCCCAGCAGATAGAGGAACAGAAGGTTAGGGCTAGGGAGAGGAAGAATAAGAGAGCAAGATCAGGCAGTTTTAGTTTTTCTCAGCCCAAATCAGAGGGAGAAAACCGTTCACAGTTTTGTCCTAAGTCATCAGCTCCATTTCCCAGTGCCAAAATTCAGAGATGTCAATAGAGACAGAGCACTAGGCTCTAAGTCTCAGGGCAGTGTCAGTAGTGCCCAAACTAATCCCCTATGTTAGACTTATGGTAAGAACCACAAGGGTGCTTAAAGTGCTAGTAGTGATGTTTGTTTTGGTTGTAGTAAGATAGGCAACAGAGTCAGGGATTGTCCCTAGTCGGGTTATCAGCGTCAGCAGAATTGTTCCACAGCTCAGTCCGATCGCTCGAACCAGCAGGGTGCCACTTCTAGCGCTACTAGTGAGCAACGCCCAGACAGACTCTATGCTCTTTAGACCCGACAGGATCAGGAAAATTCTCCTGATGTCGTTACTGATACATTACAGATTTCCCATGTTCATGTATATGCTTTGCTAGACCTAGGTGAATACTTGTCTTTTGTTACTCCCTTTATAGTAGGCAATTTTGGAATCAGTCCTAAAATTTTAACAGAGCCCTTTTCAGTCTCTACCCCAGTGGGTAAAACCATCATAGCTCGATGGGTATACAGGAACTACCCAGTTATGATATTTCAGAAAGCCATGTCAGCAGATTTAGTTGAGTTAGAGATAACTAATTTTGATGTCATTCTCAGCATAGATTGGCTTCATTCATGCTATGCCACAGTCGACTGCAAATATAGGATAGTTCAGTTTCAGTTTTGGAATTAGCCCGTCCTAAAGTGGAAGGGTAGTTCTTCATCTTTTAGGGGTCAACTTGTTTCCTACCTTCGGGCAAAGAAAATGATTTCTAAGGGGTATGTGTATCATCTCATGTATGTTAAAGATTCTAGTTCCAAATCTCCTAGCTTGGAATTGGTCCCAGTGCTTAATGGATATTCAGATATCTTTCCCGAAGATCTTCCAGGCATTCCTCCCAAAAGGGAAATAGACTTTGGCATTTATCTCCTTCCAGATACTCAACCTATTTCTATTCTGCCATACAGAATGACACCGACAGAACTCAAGAAACTGAAAAATCAGTTGAAGGATCTCTTAGATAAGGGATTCATTAGGCCTATTGTATCCCCATAGGGTGCACCAGTCTTATTCGTGCACAAGAAAGATGGTTCTTTCAGGACGTACATAGATTACCGTTAGCTCAACAAAATTATGGTCATGAATAGGTATCCACTTCCTAGAATAGATGACTTGTTTGACCAAATTCAGGGTGCTAGTTATTTCTCAAAGATAGACCTCAGATCAGGTTATCATCAGCTCAGATTTAGGGAATGTGACATCCTGAAGACAACTTTCCGTACTCAGTATGGTTACTTTAAATTTTTAGTCATGTCATTTGGTCTTACCAATGCACCAGATGCTTTTATGGACTTGATGAACCATGTGTTCAAGCAACACATGGACATGTTCTTCCTAGTCTTTATAGATGATATTCTGGTCTATTCCCGCACTGAGCGTGAT